>NW_010103058.1:0-3648 GCF_000699245.1 Pterocles gutturalis | reverse complement strand
CCCCTCATAGGGATGGTGGTGCGAAATGCTGCCGTCCCGTCTGCCCCCTCGGTAGCCCCTCGGTACCCTCTCCAGTCCCACAGCGCGTTCGGGAGAGACAAGTGCTCGGCAAGCTGAGTCGCTACTCAAAACCTGGGTGTGTGCAGGGTGGCACTGTGATACTTTGTCCTATGATTTTTTGTTTTTTTCCCCAGTTAATTTCTAAACTTTCTGTTTAGGTTGTGTGCCGCTACTGAGCTAGTATTTTCACGGGGCTGTGTGCGAGCAGCCCGTTCGGGGACTCTCACAGCCGGCGGCGCAGGGATTGCTTTTTCCCTTGTCTAGCATTTTACACAACCTATGTTCAATTTACCCGCTGTCATCCAGTGCCATAACGTTCGGTGTCTCTTCGTGGTTGGTAAAACCCTCAGCTTTACTGTACTGACTCGCACAGTACCCTACCAGGCCGAGCCCTTCTCCGGACAGCTTGTGGATGGGCTGTGCAACGCCAGCCTGGATCCCACCACCCATCCCGGCAGGGAGGGAGGGCTCCCCATGAGCTCCTCTCCCACCTTCAGAGCTAACGGTTATTTCTCCTCTCTGCTTTCCTGGCTTTTAATCAATACTTCCAGTACAAGAAACTCACATTTTATTCCCATTTTTCATTTCTCCTGGTGAGCTTACAGGCCTAGCTGTTTGCCTGCTGAAAATCCCAGCAGGTCATATTGAGACAATTTCCCTGTGTTAACTGCTTGAATTATAAAAAACTCCATTGTAAAACATGATTTCACTTTAAAAACCACACATGTTGAGTCTCTTTCATATAGCAAATTTCTACATTTATGTCCCATATATCTACTGGAGTTATTATTTGAAATAATTTCTATTAATTTTCCTGTAGGCATCAGATTTAATAGTTCATAAGGTCTTCGGATGTTTTTGGGAACCTGTCTTACTAATGTCGTCAAATAAGCTACCTTGTGCTCTTATACTGAGAACTTCAACAGATGCAACTTGTTGATACTTGAGTTTAAGGATAATTCAGGATTAATTCAGTTTTGCATTCCTTTCAAAACTCCTGGGGAAATAGTTTCTGGCCTTACAGAACTACTGCTGCTCAATTTCTCTGTTTTGTCACTTGCTTTACAAACACTTCAGGTGAGAAAGATCCTCTAAGGGACCTCTTAACATGATAGCATAGGAGCTTCTCGAAGTTTCTCTATGATGAATACAGATGCAAAAAACCAAACCAAACCAAAACCAAAAAAACAAACCACCCCGAACAAACCAACCACTACTTACTAGGCAAATCTTTTGTATGTTCAAATCGGAACAGGAGGTAACAAGGCACAATAAGTGAAGATATGAATCAGTCCCTTTTTTATTGCTGTTGTATTCTTTACCTGGTACATTTTTCCTTCCCAAGATCATTCTGATTCTGTTTATGGCTCCTGCAACAGCAACAATGCACCAGTTCACATACCTATCATTTTGAATTGTCTAATCAATACTGCTTATAGTGATTAGAGCTAAAACAATTCGTACATATATACTGTATTTTATCACCTTCCTACCAAGCTGTATGGCAGTGCCCTTGCTGGTCATTACATTGAGGTGTACATTTTTTCATCAACAGCATTTGGATAATACCATTATATCTGGTCTCTTCAGATAATTAAGTTACATATAAAATTGGAAATTGCTTTGTTTGCTTTTATCAGTACAAAATCTCAAATTAGAAAAAGTGTATACTTATTTACTGCAGCAGTTTACTACTTTAGCACAAGTATGGTAAGAGTGCTAGAGGAGGTAGTCTGGTAATGATGGCCCTGCAGGAAAACACACAAGAGTTTAATTATAGAAGTTAATATACTGAACATTCTCAGCATGCTAAGAGCAGTAAACCACCCCTCCTATAACACTAGCAGCTTCTCCATCATCTATGTATTCTTTTCCTCCAGCTACTCAGTCACTGTATGGTTTCCTATGCAAGTTAGGCATCTGTGTAGAGCTGAGAGGTCTAGATACTACTGTGGATTTTAACTGTGATCCTGTTCAGCCCTTGTATCACAAGTGTTTTGTGATCTCCCCGTGTGTGGCCAAGAAATTCATAGACACCCTATCTGTCTCCAGGGCAGAAGAGGTGTATTATGTAATATTTAATTATGCAAAAGAAGTCTGGCAATTAGACTTCTTTTTCTCATGAGCACCCGATGCACTCAAAGATTCTTCCAGTTTTTCTTGCTCCTCTCTGATCTGTGTATTCCTACAGACAGATCTGGATTGCTTTATGCTCACACATTGGTGCTTGCTTTTACACATGGCAAACTGGTAGCTGAAAGTTGTGGACAGCAGAACTTCTAGGTTAACTTGGAGAGCCACTAGGTTAAAAAAAGATATTAGGCAAATCACACAAGGAATATCTATTAGTCATCAAGATATAGTTCTGGCTTAGGAAGTCCCTGTGTGAGTTGCTGGATGCTCAGAGGGTACACTAATGAAGAGCTGCTGCATGCCTGTCCTCTTCATTCTTGAGGGCTCTGCCATTGGCCACTCCCAGAGGCAGTGTAGTGGGCTGGATGGACCTTTGGTCAGACTCAATGAAGTGATTCTTATGTTACATATGTATTAAAGCAAAGCATGTATTACTGCTGAACTGCTGTACTTTGCACAGAGAGAGAAAGGGAGAAAGGGAGAAAGGCATCAGGGCAAACTTCACAAAGGTATGATGTGTGCTGGTTTTACTAAGGCTATCAATTTCAAGTGAAGACTTCAAGTAAAACATTACTGATGCTGCTGTGCAGATTTTGAAAAAGTGATTGTACTTCTCTTAGTTTTTATAGAATCATAGAATACCAGGTTGGATGGGACCTCAAGGATCATCTAGTCCAACCTTTCCTGGCAAAAGCACAGTATAGATGAGATGACCCAGGACCCTGTCCAGCCAAATCTTAAAAATACCCAGTGTTGTGGAATCCACCACTTCCCTGGGGAGATTATTCCCGTGGCTGATTGTTCTCATTGTGAAAAATGTTCATCTTGTGTCCAGTCAGAATCTCTCCAGGAGTAACTTGTAGCCATTACCCCTCATCTTTCCCAAGTTACTCCTTGTAAAAAGGTAGTCTCCATCTTCTTTGTAGCCACCTGTGGAGAACTAGTCCATGCAGTTTTGCAGAGACTGCAAATTGACTGTCTGCAATGACTCCTGGTGTCTCAAAACATTCCAGTTGTAGACAAAAGATGACGAGGAATGAGCCAAAGGCTTTACTAACAATGGACTCAATCAACGAGGCTCTGATAAGGCGAAGCCTCGTGATGTCCTGTTGTAGATAAGAAGATGGCGAGGAATGTGCCGAAGGCCTTACTCCATGGACTGGCAAAAACCCCTGCTGAGTAAGGCCATCAACGATGGACAACAAACCCCTGATGAGTCTAACAATGGTCTCAGTCTTGCTCTTACAACAAAGCAGCAAATACATGCCGAGCAAGGCCTCGCCTCTGCCTATAAAAGGTGAACAAGCAAAATAGGTGCAATAGGTGCAGGTGCTCATCACCTGAAGACTCCTGAGATGCTGACCAACTGAATGAGCAACGACCCCCCCCCCCTCCAAGATCTCCACACTCCAGGGATCCAAGGAGCGGTGATAACTTTTCTTTCTTTTCCTCTCC
>NW_010103057.1:106648-106860 GCF_000699245.1 Pterocles gutturalis | reverse complement strand
CACCCAGCAGGCACCTGCCGCCCTGGGCAAGGGGTGCTGCCGGGCCTGCGCTGGTTCCCTCAGCGCCCCTCAGTGCGTCCCGCAGACCTGCCCTGCCCTCAGCAGTCACTAACTTTTCAGCGCCGGCCCAGCCTCCCCCAGGACTTGGGGGACGGCGCTGGGGCAGGACCGGGGGGGCGCAGAGCCCTGCCCTGGGTCTGTCCAGGCCCTGG
>NW_010103057.1:77595-106505 GCF_000699245.1 Pterocles gutturalis | reverse complement strand
CACAGGGGGAGGAGGATCGGTGGCCCGTGCCCATGGCAGCCCCGACACCTCCCCACAGGCAGCCAGGACACCCTGGCAGGGCACCCAGGCCTGTCCCCCCACGGGGTCCCCGTCACCAGCCCCTGGCAGGCACCAGCCCGACAAACCCGCCTGCCACCCACCCCAAAGTGAAAGAAGGCAGCTTTTGGCACACGCCTGCAATAACCTTTTTCAGGAGGTTTTACACAAGGCAGAGTTATCTTATTTCTTCCAAGTACCTTACCCTTTCTCCTTCTCTCCCTAGCTTGCCGCTACAGGACTCGGAGAACACCCTCCATAAGTAACTCTGCAAGTCTTAGAAAAATAAAGATTTTATATTTTAGTTTTTAATGTGTTGTCTGTTATTGTACTGCTCCACACATGGAAGCGTCCAGCTCAAAAGCTCCATCAATTTACACAGGAACAGTAGGAATTAGCCCAACTTTCCTGGAACTTGAGTATTTCCTTTGGCCTAGCAACTCGGTGGTGGTGCTGTTACCACTAATAACCTCACCCTCTAGGGCTGAAAAACTTTATACTTTTAGTTTACAATGGCAATATTAGTAGCTAGAGATGACATGTAAGTCTTCTTTGCAAATAAAACACTTGCCATTCATTTCACCAATATATATCAAGCTCTACAACCCCCTTCATTGTGTGTCATCTTCATTAGCTGGAAATCTCTAGGTTTGGTCCTGTAATCAGCTAAGTTTGGAACAAGGCTAGAGGGGAAAGGCAGGGATTTAGTGCTTAAGTCACTTTAGTCCCAGGATTTAGGACTGCCAATCAGTACCAACTGAGACTTCACAACTGCTTCTAACTCTAGACTTTCCACCAAGAGTATCCCAACCGCTTTGAAATAGTTAGCTAAGGCACTTGTGGCAATGCTGTAGAGCACTGTGGATCTCAGAAGCATAAGTGTCACACACTGACTTCCAGGATACCACACGTGTCAGGACTACCCAAGTTAACGTATTTAAACCTTGTCTTGGATAGCTAGACCAACTGCAGCAAGAGTGATGCCTCCAGCACAGTCATCTCTACAAAAAAATGCTCCGTAAAACCAAGCAGTCCAACGAACAACTCATGCCATGTGTCTTTTGCTCCTGTAATCTGACTGGGAGACGCCTTTTTCCTCTATTAATGAGATGTGAATTAGAAGTACATAGTCTACCTAGACGTTTGCAAGGTATTTAAAATGCAAGCTGCAGCCTCCTGCCTACTATTTGCTTCCATTACCAGTGGCTCCCTTCCTAGAACTGAGTTTCTAGGCATGAGAAGTCACTGCCTTCTAAATCACTGGCTTCAAAATAGTTTTCTAATAGTTTATTAAAACAGCTCTAAGCCTTTTTTTTTTTCCCTCTGTTTTGGTAAAATATTTATTCTTTCTTTAAAGAGGAGTTTGATAGATGTAATCATCTGAAGAATGTCCTGCCAGTTTTAAGTTAGTCACAGATACAGCTGTGCAGATCATGTTTCCTGTCAGTACCAGAAACTTGCCAACCGCCCATCTCTTACCAGTTCTTCCCTCTTCAGCTGTACCATGTTCAAGCTTTCTTTGTGTGCTGGCACATTCCCAGATCCTTTTCTTATTTATCTGCTCTTCAGGCAGCCATTTTCATTCCCTCTATTAGCTTCCTCAGTCTTGACTTCTAATTCTGTAGCCATCTTCTGCACAACCTACTTTCCACAGAAACTTGTGCAACTTGAACAAAGGATTATCACTCTCACCTCTAAATGCTCTACAATGCTCTCTAGAAACTAGGTATGAGTTAAAATGCAGAACATCTAAAACTTTATACAGTGCAGGACTGGGGTAAAGGTGTATGAAGGCTTTTGAGCAAAAGTGGTCTCTTCTCACGTGCAAGAATTGTGACTTTGTGAATACTACAGAAAAGATACGATAAAATTACAATATCAGGTCTCTGATCATTAATGAAGTCAACATAACTACAGAGATATGAAGATTCTTCTGCACAGATGCTCTTATACCTACTGCTGCTGTTAAAATTAATAAAAATTTTGCTGCTGATAACCATAGGGGAAGGTTCACTTCTATTTTAACTGTGAATTAAGTTTTTGTCCTATTTATACTGTATTTGGTTTTGAAGGCTTGACCTATCAAACATCTTATTTTGTATATTTTACAGATATGGGGCTAAAATGTCCATCTCACTTTTAGAAATATGTCCATCTCACTTTTAGAAAACAGGTTCTAGGTCAATTCTACTTAATTCTGCTCAAACATATACAGACTCCTACACTAAGGGTGCAGAGTGGGGCTCTCTTACAAAGCAATCACAAATTTAGTAAATTAGCCAGGTTGGATTCTGACATCAGTCAAATACTGATCACCACCTTGTCTTTGATGAGACATGAACACAATCACAGTTTGCTTCACTATTTCTTACTGGCTCAACAGCACAATACAATGCAAAGCCAGTTCAAATATTTGCTTATATGTATGATTTCCCTAAGACTATGATATGATTTTTAATGTAAAATATTCTTTTATGCATGTACTAAAATGATTCAATTTAAGATCTGGAAGTTTTTTTTGAAGAAAAATAATGTGGTACAGTAATTTGATTATGCCTAGAATCAGATACTGCATTCTACAGGCAAACAATTTCTGTGAAAGTGAGCAGTTTCTAACTACATAGCTGTGATTCACACATTTAAAATGATAAATTTAAACCCATCAATAGTAAATCAATTGCAGGTACAGAAGATAAAACTGAAATAATTCATCATATTGCTATAGGAAAACACAAAGAGTAGATGTAATGGGTCGTTTTGGCTTGAAATTGAAATCTGTTTCTAGGTTTTTCAAGGACAATTCGCTTTACAAAACTTTAATGTATACATAAAAATCATCCATCAGCACATCTGATCCAAATATACTAATGATTTTTATTGGTCAGATCTTGAAAGTGAGGTTTATTTTTATGGAGTATGCATTAATTAACCCAACATGTACTATCTTCCAGTATATCTAGCCAAGTACTTTCATTTAAACATGTTTATTGTGAAATGTTTGCATTCCCAACATTTGTGGCCCACACACAGACTATTTCATACTTCACTTCTGAGCAGTTACAAAAGTTAAAAGGAGTTATTGTTTTTGATTAATGCATTTTTCGGGACATTTTTTTTTAATGTTCCAAAACTATGCTCTAAAGACATTCTTCTACATTAAAACATCTAAATGTATTTATCTTGAAAACGGAGTATTAAGAGAAAATGAGCAGGAGTCACTTTAGATAATTTCAACTTTTACATGGAAACCGAACATTATTAACTTTTGTATATAATTTGTCTGAACTTACGCAGAATATTGACTGATTTGATATAACTGTATCAATCATAAAAAGAAAAGCCATGTACGCAGATACGTGGAGTGGTGCATTACAGATGGGAGTTCTAAGGCTGTGGCTGTCATCTTTTGATTAAGAAAAGGAAATGATTTCACTAAAAAGATATTCCCTCTTGTGTTGTTTTGTTTTAACTGAGTTTGTACTTTCCACCGAACTGGACATATTTATTGAGACTCATAAGTTACTTCACGGTTACCAACATCACTGTAATCTCAACAAACTATCTTTTTTCTTGCCAATTATCTAAATATCATAACTATAAAATATCTTAAAACATTCTCTATAATGTAAACATCTTAGCTACAAAGCTTTAAGTGTAAACAGTATGATGCATCAGAATGATTTTAAGCGATGTTATAAAAACTGCTCTTAAAAACTAAACAAAAATGTAAAGCTTCCATCTGTTTTATGATTTTTCCACTGTAGAACTACTGCTGTGTGCCAGTTTACTGAACCATGGCTTGCTAAAGAGATTGCTGGGGTCACAGACTGAAAAAACAAAGAGCAAGTCTTTAATGGTTGATTTTTTCTCAAGTCTCCTTGATATGGTTTGAACAGAATTAAGTGCGTGGCAGCAGAAAACACAGAACATAAAAATGCTCATGTCGCCTGTTGCAAGGGGAACTCTTCACAGGAAGATGAGCGTTTTGCAAAAGATGTCACTTAAGCAATTATCTTAAGTTCTTTTGTGACTGTATACCTACGTTGTCACCCCCAAAGAGCCGCTATACTGTGATTCTTTGCACTGTGTATGTACAGAGTTAAATATAGATGCTAGATTGCATACCAAAGGAGGGAGAGCACACACACACACAGGCTTACTTTGCATGAATCCTTACCCCAATATGAGAGAATAATAATTCTGAAATTCTGGCCATTCTTTTAACTGAACACTGAGAGAAAGGAAAGTCACATAAGGGGCAAAAAAAAAAAAATTCCTAAATGCAGAATTGCATACTTAATAATTTAAACAAAGCAAATAAGGAGCCTCCCTAACTACTCAGAGCATAACTAGACTTTGAATTCTTCTAAAAGTGACAATACAGTTAAGTTTTTATGAAATCAGTTTACATCATACAGGAAAAACTGAAGAACTTTATATACAGCAAAGTACTTCAGCACATGCTTAACTACGGGCATTTGAATAACCCCACTGCAGCCTCAAGACCATTCTTCCAAGCATTTATGCACTATGCTGAAAGATGTTTCCAAAATAAACCTAATTCACATCAGTCAGCTTTTCATGTGAATGTGGCCAAACTGCGCAACTACAAATGGGTAGCAGTGTTTAGGTTGCAGGAAGAAAGATAATACTTGAGAAATATAGTGCAACTAGGCTGCAACTTTATTAACTTAACTCATCTGGGAACTATCCAAAAATAACATGAATATTAGAGGTCATCATTCTTTCCTTAATCTACATACTTATTGGACAGCTATCACCAGATCTTACTGAGTCTCGCCTTGTTTCTGGAACCTTGTCACCTGCTGCTCAAGGGCTATAGTCTTGGGAAACAAATGCATCTCCTCCCTGGAGCAGACGTTAGGACCCTGGTTGCCACTCACTAGTTTCTTCCAAGAGAAGCTCTGGTGAGAATGCATTTCCATGGAGGCACCTATGGCCAGACAACGTGTTTGAGCTCACACCTCCTCCTACATTCCTAAATACCACCTAGTGTAGAAGTTTATGCCTGACAGGGAAAAGACGCAGAAAAGACACTCTTCAAAGGCAACAATCTTTTTACTCTCTACTGGTCTACAAATTCTCCATCTTTGACTCCATGTGTGGGGGAAGAAAAGCGAGCAGTCTGTCAACACACAGAGGAATTTTGACTCTACCCCCTGGCGTGACTCCTGCACCACATAGAGATCTGGCACACAGCTTTGATGACACTTCCTAAATGAATCCAGACAAATTAATGGGTAAATTGTATTACCCTTACCCCTATGAGAAAGGCAGTTCACATCATGAGAACGGCTGACAGGATCCAAGCCCCAGTAAGTGATGCAGTAACCTTGTCACAGAATTGCACCAGTGCCCTTTCCATTCAAGTCTCAGACCTTGTTTCTAGGGTTCTCTACTCACACAGGATAAAATCTGATAATCCTTACTCATGCAAATCTTAACCACAATCAGGAAGTTTTTGTTTTCAATGTTGTGGAGCAAAATTTTTGTGTATGTCTACACTGCACTCCCTGGGGCAACGGCAGTTCCTGATGCTTTAAACTGGCTAGCTCAGATGCCAAAAAGCTTTCTAGGAAACTGGAGAGCCGGCACTCTGTGTGCCACGATGGTACTGCACTGTGAAGCTTTCTAAATGACTACATCTGCAAGAGTTGCAGCAACTGCAGTATGAACACAGCCTGCACAGTTCTGAACAAAGTCTAAATGTACTCTAACACATCCATATTACCCTCTGCCACCGTAGTCTTTCCAATTAAAAAAAAAAAAAAAAAAGCATCTTAAGTCACAAGTATTTGGTATCCTTCCCTTAAAGCCTATTATTTGAGGGTAGGAAAAAAAAAAATGGCCTTCAACCCACCACACCAGTTGTTAAAGGGCTGTCAGGAAAAAAGGTGTTTAATGCACAGATACATTTTAGCTATGAGTTGAAACACCATTGCACCCATGATTTTTCTCTGGCTGCAACAGGAAATGGTCTGTTTCACATGATTTTCAGGGATTCATCTGAAATAGAAATCTTATATTTGGATATTTAAGAGTCACTCATCTTTCTGGGAAATGTTGAAGTCAATTCAAGAATTTATTGCATTGTATGTACAGTCTGTCTTACCTGCTGCAGCCAGAGCAGTGAAGTCTAGTAGTCTGTGCACATGTCTAGGGAGTAGGAATAGACATCAACGCACTCTGTGGCCCAAGAGAGATCCTTTAACCTCTTTGCCTCAGTTTCCCCATCTGCAAAACAGGGTAAAAACAAGAGCTGAGTAAACAGTATAAAACATTGCAATTCAAAGTAAAATTCTGAGTTAACAACATTAGGAATACGTAACTACTTTCTGGTCTTTTCTGTCTGCAAAGCTTGGAGCATACGTGCTGTACCAACATTAGCCTGTCTTCACAGTCAATATCTAGAACAAATGCTCAAATATTCATTGACTTCTAATTTCAAATTCAAGTTTGAATTTGACATTCATTCTGTAGATGTAACAGCATCAACCATTAATCGGGGAATAGCAATGAGACCACTCATTTTATATAATCTACGCACTGTGGTCAAAATGTATACTTCTGGGTACGTAATCTCAAAATTTTAAAGTATTAGCTGCTTAAGTAGATCATGTGGTACATCCCCTCCCTCTTCTAACTGGCTGATTTATGTAACTGAGCAACCGAACAAAAATTCTGAGATGTATGTTCAGCTGTAACAATCACAATTTACATGTGTATTGAATCAAGTAAATATGTAATTCATGCAATCAAGGAACAGGAGAAATAACATGATTTAGGTAACTAGCTATGACTATAAATTTATAAATAATCTAAACAAAAAAACCTCTACAAATAAAGATTTTTAAAATGTATTATTCACTGAAGAATTCTGTAAGTAACCACTGAATAAAGACTCTGCACATTCACAAGAAAAGAAAAACTCCAAACTATACCTAAGGAGTCACTATGAATTATTTTTCACATCTACCTACCCAGTGATACTTTTTTTCCCCCCTTAAACTACACCTATATAAAAGGAAATTTGAATTTGATATTTTCTAATGTACTATCCTTGTTGATTAGTTCAGTTTTAGGCAAGTTCCAGGAATATCTAATGCAAACATTTACATCTACTAAAAGGAAAAAAAAAGAAAAAAAAAGAAACAAAAAAGAAAAATTAAATTACCAAAACAATTACAGACATTATTTTAACAGAACATTTCAACCCTGCTGAATGCTTACATCCTCTCAGCTATGTCCTTCTGGTCTTTTTTCCAGACCTTTTTTTCAAATATATACATACCTTCATGCAGATGAGCAGATGCCATTGACTAACATGACCACAGTCACTAAGCATATTTATTTCCTTGGATAGCTTGAGCCGCCCAAAAAATTTGCACTTGCCAAATCATGGCCTGCTTTTCTCAATTTATTTGTTCTTCTGGTTGCTATTCAGTGTTTAGAAATCCTAATCTTTAGAGATATTAGTTATGGTAAAGAATGAGAAAAGGAAGGGGGAAATACAATCTAAATGAGCTCCTGCCTTCTGATTAAGCTCAAAGAAACAAACTCAAACTTTGGAAATGTAGTTTCCAGGTAAAGAGGAAAGACCCCGTGTTATGTTTCTGGAAACCAGAAAACAAGTGACACTTAGCAAGTTGTCCTGTCTCAGACAGAAACAGCACGGATGAATCTGGCCAGTCCACTTGCACTTCTCTTTCTGAAATCACTAATAAAGTTTGAGAGGGGTTATTTTTAAAGCAGCTCTTAGAGTGTTCCAGCTCACTACTGTCAGCTTCAGATCTCAAACGTAATTTGATTTATAATTACATTTTAAAAACTAGCATTACAATAACATTAGAGAGGTCATAATCTGAACTTTTTAATAGTTAGGCACGTAGCATAACTTTAGAAATGGATCTCCAACAGGATTCATCTGGAACATATTCTGTCCGGAATTCCTTCCTTCGACCATGTCAGTACTCTGATGAAGCTGCTGTGCCAAGAGGCCATTGTGGAGCCCTGTACTTCAGTTTTGTTTCAAATGTAAACGGATTGAAATACACTGCTGGACGTTTGTTAGTCGAAGTCTTTTCTTGCATTACAGTCAGGCCCATGTTTGTAAACACTGATGGGTAAGAAAGTGCTGGAGAATCTGGCATCAGGCCTCTGCACTGAAAAGACGTACGTTGCATCCCTTGCAAAATCCACTTGGCTCCATCACTCCTGAACTTTGGAGCAGCTTTAATTTTCTCAGCCTCTGTGGCACAGATTGATTTAGGGGCGTGGACTTCTAGGAACTACTCAAATTGGTCCAATTATGCTTGTGCCAGCCAAAAGGCATGTGCAGGGAAAAAGCAGTGGTCCCAACAACTGCTAATACATGGGTGTCAGCTGAGAACTACCTGTGCTCCCAGCTGTGCAAACAACTCAAACTGGCGTTCAATGAATTTCACAATTGTGCCTGTAGCTGCAAGCCTGGCACCTCCTGAATGGAAGATTGGCTTCAGATGGGACACAGGCTCCATGCAAAATTTGCCTTTTCTCTGAGTCTAACCTTCTGATAAGAAAATTTCCCAACTAATCAGTTCTACACTGAGTACAACTGCAGAGGCAAATGACAGACAAGGAATTCAGTTTCTGAATGATAGTGCTAAAGTAAATAGTGGGGAGGGAAGAAAGAAAGAAGAAGAAGAAGAAAAAAAAGAAGCCTGTGCCTTAAAACCAAGTTTGAAATTTTATAGGCTTTTACTCCATAATTTGTACTTGAGCCTTCTGTTATTTTTAAACAAATCTAATTTCTTACAGCTGTGAAATTTACATTTTAAGAGTGTCTAGTGGCCATGTGCATTAATTACTTTATTGTAATATTTTAATGACTTTGGGGTTCAACTCTGAAAGAATCCTGCAGAATCCTTGTTTCCCCACAGAATTACACCAGAACCTGATTCAGTCGCAACTTCACACACCCTGATCCAAACCCCGATGGACTTGCACAGTATTTTCAGTTGTCTTATAAAGTTCTTGAACTTTAAAATTGGCTCCAAATTTTAGAACTTCTCACCAAACTAGTGCTACCTTGAGTCAGGACCAGAGTTAGGCTTTGAGAAAGTTTGTATTTAGCTGAACTTGCTGGCTGAGCCCAATCTCAATGGAAACGGCTAGCAAAATGCAAAATCCAGCTGTAACAGCTAATATTTGGGCCAATCTTGTTCTTAATGACACGCAATTACACAAATGCTTCCATCTTAGTATATCTGACATAAAACCATTTAGGGTTAAAAGATTAACCCTGCCTGAAGAGTACCTGAATTCACCAGGGAAGGTTGGAAATGCACAACTGGAAGATTTCCACTTTGTGGAAAACAATTGCAAAGCATTACAATATCCATACTTCTGCCATTCCCTTTATGGATTTTGGTGGTATGTGTCATACTAAATTATTTCTTCTTCATCTGTGAGTGTGCGTAAGTAGTGGTGGGAGATCAGTAAAATGAAACTGTTTTTTTTCAGGCAGTTTTCAGCCATGACTTAGTGTCTGTGCTTGCAGTGTTGTAGGTGTAACTACTCTTCTTGGGGACTGAGGCAGAAACCCTCAGAGCACCAAGATCTCTGCAATTTGAACTGAAGAGAGAAACCTTCTTACAGGTTTAGCTCTATGAATAAGCTAAAGATGCAAATACATAACACGCTAAACAACGGGTTCAAGTACAAACATGGATAAATGCAGGAAAAGTGGGGCTGACTGTTTTAGTTGACCGTGGTAACAGTAAGAGGTTCATCAGTTGTCAAGTGCAATCACACGTGCCGCACCCAGAGTCATTATGACCGCACCCTGACCATTTATGTCCACAACTCTTACCTCTCTGCTAGGGCAAACGCAGAATTGTACCTTCAATGAACTACCCAGCTTTTTAAAAAGCATGTTTTCAAACCACTTACAATAAGAGCAACAGTTATTATTCAGTACATGCTTTTTATCAGATTGAAGATAAACTTTATTATAACTGGTGGAGATGGTATCAATGATTTGTGGTCTATGAGAATTCTATAATGAGAAATGGTAATCTGTCTTGGGGCAAACAATATTGTTCTGTTTACTATGCAATTAACAATATTAAGTCAAGATTCTATAACTGATAGTTGAAAATAGGGATGGTAGGAAGAAACTGGAAGCACTGGAAACTTTCACAGGACAATTATCTGAGATAATTATTTATGGTTCTTTAGCCTGACATTCTCTCTTATCCTTACTGCTCCAGAGATGTTCATTGTAAAAGCATCTGGACTGTAAGCAGTTTGGGGCAAAGCCAGAATCTCTCCTTGTTGCAAGTACTGAATGTATAGGATAGTGCAATAATTTCATTTTCAGAAAAGGAGCAATCAAATGACAAAAAAAAAAAAATAGTTTACCTTGGAAAAGGCATGATAATGAACCAACAAGAATGACAAAGAAAAGTGAGACCTCGTCTCTGACTCTTGGCATATTTGGTGTAAAATAAAGACAGAGTACCTCCCTTGCGATGAATTTCTTCTTTAACTTTATACTGAGACCCATACCTCTATGTGACTCAAAACCTGTACTTCTTGTTTACTCTTAGATCAGCCTTAAGCAACCACCATATGGAGCTGTGAACACCACAGACATAGCAGAAACGGTCCTTAACTAATGGTCAGAGTAAATTGTATTGGGAGTCAAGTGGGGCCACTTTCAAGTGGCTGGTTAAGACAACGGCTGACCTATAATGGAGTTTCTCTGTAAAACAATACATTTTTTACGTTATAAACTACAGAACTGTAAGAATGATTTACCACTGAAATCTCACTGCCTTTTTCTAGTCTGTTCCTTGGCTGTACACATGCAGTCCAGCCCTTTTGGCTCCAATTCTGCAGCAGTAATAATTTTGAGGTTACCTCAACGGGAACTCGGGCAGAGCTACAGCACAGTGCTTTCACAGTGAACAAGAAATACCTATAAAGTGCTAGGGTTTTTCTTGCTAAATTTATCTAAAAAAAAAAAAAATTAAAAAAAAAAGATAACATTCTCAAACTAGCCAATTCCTTTTGTGGCTCTCTGGAAATGCAATGCTCCACAGAGAGCCCCATTGCACCCAGCAGGCAAAAGCCACATTTGGAGACAGCGTGACGCACGGTGCTCTGGCAACCAGGATGCTACAAGGAAGTGCCTGCTTCTGGCAGCCTCACAGCCCCACTCCTGCACCTCTTGCCCTTAAGGATCGGTACCTTAAATTCCCATATACCACTGAATAATAACATCTGGCTGATCCAGGAGATTAGCAGCTTATTCCACCTTTGTTCTCGGCCTTCTTTTAGGATGAGCAGTGAATGACACCACAGCAGGCATAACCCTCCAGTGCAAAAGCTAACAAAATTGTAAGATGTTTAAAGGAATGATGAGAGTTTTAGAAGGGTATTCCTGTACACAATCTCTATATAAAACCTAATGCTACATGGAAGGACTCTCAAATTCTCTTTCCTTTCCTGAATGCTACAACACAAAATCAGCATCAAATGTCTGCAAGAGCCACCTGTTTAAAACTGATAAAAATACAAACAGTTTTAATAAAGTGTGAAGTAAATTTGGGGATTTCCTTTGTGCAAGATAACACTGAATCAAAGAGTTTCACAGCAATAAAACAAACAGATACATTAAAATTAAATGGGAGGAAAAAAACCTGATAGGAGTATAAAACTTCATGTTCCTGTACTTCTACTTTTTAAAAAACTACTACTTTGAGTAAAAACACCCAATAGTTGCTATGTAAAAAGCTTAATTCCTTTTTCTGAGGAGGTCCTGGGTCTGGTCATTGTTCATCACTATTGTTCAAAATCTACCCTCAGATTAAGAACTTCTCCCACACTAGTAAACAGGTATAATAAGTTTCTCCAGAGAGCATTTTTTTTTCTTTCAGTAATTAGCCTACTTAAATATTTTAATGGAACTACTGACCTACAATAGCATGAAAGGTCCTCTGACCATAATATAAAGTGAGAGATGAGATTCCTAAAAACTTTTGCATGAAAGAGGTCTAGGATTTACCAAACCTATCACGCAGACAGCTCTAAAATTATTTTTAAAGGTCATAAATTTGGTACTCTCTTAAATGTAATCCAATCATCCACTGTTATAGTAGCTTGATTCTATTAGTTGTCCTATGCGTTTTACAAAACAGAACTCCATTAACATTATTCACTTATAGGTTCCCTCTATAAGTGGATATGCTGCTCAACAGGCTTTAAATAGATTTTTTTTTCCCCTGAAATTGCTATTAAGCATACTTTTACTCAAAGGGCAAAGTCGGCATAGGATTATGCTTGTACTTCATGCAAAGGATACATTTTCAGCAATCAGAACCACATTCCTATGAAGTAAAAATACTCTATATAAGCCGATTGTTTCTATCCCTCCTAACCTCGCTCGGTAAGGACTCTATTCTGATCTTTTGAGTTACATACAAGTTTTCCAATTTGGCTGAATAAAGGTATCTTGTTGGGCAGCTTGATGAGCATATTCTGTGTCTCAAGTTCTGACCTTGGCATGTTCAAGGTGGATCTCAGTTATAAGCCCCTGCTCAGAGGGGGAAAATATTTAGAAATTTTTATTTTAAAACAGGATTTATTTTACTTTGTTCAGTTAAAGAATACAGTATGGAACTCCTGCTTTTACATACCTTGTGTTAGTGACCCAGTGAAAATATAAACCTTGATAAAGAGACCACAACATATATATAGCCACAAGTTTTTCAGAGCAATTTACCTAGCCTGTAGTTGTATTTCAGCTTCAGAAACGTCTACTGTAGATCATTCATCTCTGATTTCATGTTGATTTCACTGTGAATTAATGTGTACCCCCACCACTCACAATTTAGATGACTCTATTCTGAGCAAGATAAAAAAATACACAAGTACGTGCAGAAGAGCACAGTGCTGGGCCAAACCACATATCCCACAGCCAGTCTCAAAGGCTCTTAGCCACCTTGCAATGTTGAGCCGCATGCCGCAATAATCTGACACCCCAACAGATCCTGACCCATTGCAATGGTGTAGTTGCGACAGCACAATCTGTACATAAAAAATGTGTATGTCTAGAGAGCCAAATCCTCCTTCAGCTGGTTACCATATTCTATGTTCATGTCTTACTTCTTAAAACAGGACAGATGGCAGAAATCATACACTGTTATTTTTTTCATTGGCCATGCCAATCCCAGATAATCAAGTCAGTCAGTCAGCAGCAGATACTCTTTTCTCAGAGGAAAGGATTGAATTTCATCTGACCACTGAGCTTCAGCTTGAACTTGAGGTTCTAATTTTCTTCTGGTCTTAGCCCATTTCTGTCTCGCTCTGGCACACACTGCCTTAGTAAGAACATTTATTACCTCAGTAATTCCTCTGGGGGCTGTCTTACTTTCACTTTTTATCTGGACTCACATAAGCATCTTCCCATTTTACAAGGAAACAGTTATTAGTATCCAATAGGAGCTTCCTATTCCATCATGCTCAATCCCATTGTCTATTATTTTTCAAAAGCAGGCAAACAAGTTGCACCCTCCTGGGCGGCTCTCAGTTGTGGCGTACAAGCACTGGTGGTGTGGTGCAGGCGCGGAGAAGGCACATAGGGGATGGCCGGGCGTTCTGGGTTAGCTTCCGATACGGGTTGCAAACCCTTGTTCAGCTGGCCACACACACAGTCACATGGGACCCTCATACTGTGGTAGCATTCACCAGATACCAGGGGCACTGGGTGGCCTGGCAGTTTCTACGGTGCCCCATTCAAGCTCCTTGTTCACGCCCTTGGGACTGGTGCAGGGAAGGACTATGAAAGTCTCCTTCACCCAAGGATTCCACAACTATGAGGCTGATCCTACTACTTCGGGACACTTGAACAGTAGAGGGTAAGCCTATTATACCATAAAAACAGGGATTTCTGCTGTAATGCTTCCAATTCCCAGCTAATTATCATATTTGAGAACTGCTCTTTTTTTTTTTTCTGGGTAGTTGTGGGTCATCACTGCATATTCCTGTTTCTGTAGGTCCACCCTGCAAAACTCCTCAGTGTACCAACTGTTTGGTAGAGCTGGTACTGCCCAAAAACTGTGCAGCTTTGCACAGTGTTACACAGGAAACTTTGGCCATGATCCCCCCCAACCATAGCACAGTCAGATCTTCAGAGAAAGTAAAAAAACATAATTGCTAGAAAATAAAATCACATGGATTTACCCCATCTGAAGATCTGGACCCACCCTAGGACAAGAAAAATATTTCAATGCACAGTCTATTTTACTAGAAACCATGCAAAGTCTCTCATCCACATCAGCCTGCTATTTTTTACTTCTGTGTGAGCAGACAACATTTGTATTCAGCTGCTCACTTATAAATAAAAAACATTTTTACATGGGTGGACTGGAGTACCCTTTTTTTTTTCCTCTTTCGGTTCCCATTATTTTATATATTACACACATGTTCTGTCAGCAAAGCTCACTTTGTTATCTGAAACATCTGTGGTACCCTGCTGTGGAGAAGGCCAGCACTGCTGCTGCTGTTGCTGCCTGTCTTTATTAGCCACTGATCTGCTGATGTAGTCTTCCAACGGCGTGCAGTGCTCCGGTTCGCCTCTGTAACGCCGCGGCTGCCCAGCAGAAACAATGGGATTCTGTGAACTGGCAGAGAGGTCCTGTTGGCTCACAATATGGCAGCTACCATCTATATGAAGATATGAAACCAAGGTTTCATATATGCATTCATGAAAGCACCAATTTTTCTGTTTCTAAAGAAATGGATGTGAATTTGTATGTAAGCTGAAAGGATAACAGCTTTGCAAAGATGGTACATGCTCATCAAAACGCAAGGACCTCCTACTTGAGGTAGGAGTCACAAGCCACAAAGTCTGGCTCCTGAGAAGCCATAACATTCCCTACTTTTTGACCAAGGGAAAAGTTACCTGAATTGATCTCTTTTAGCCTTATTTTCAGGTGCTCTTTACACTCGTAGCCCTGACATACTGCACAGTCCCATGAAACCCTCTGGGATCTACTGTTACTAGGAAGATTATTACCCAAGGTCTATAAGAAGTATGGATTTCTTATGGAGCCATGACAAGATTTTAAAAGATCAACTGACAGATGAAAAATCTGTCCATGTTTCTTAAATAACATTTTTAGAGATCAGATATTCAGGTCACCTGATAGGAGGTGAAGCTACTTCTATGTGTTTTATACATTTACTTTCTGCAAACAGTAACACCTTGGTAAAATCAGCTTAACCTTTTCCCCTCTGAAAAACCAAAATCATCTTATCTTTATATGGATATTTTTATGCAACAGATGAGTGAAATATACAGTCATTTTAAGAATCTGAGAAATATGATTGTTAAACCATAAAACTGCACAAGAACTTTCAGGGGAAGATGCAAGAACAACTCACAAAAGCACTCACATGGACCAGACTTCCAGCTGATGGCGTTTCTTTTACTGGTCTACTGTTTTAAAGAAACTGCTCTCTAACACAAAGATAAGACAACGAGAAGTTAAAGACACTTCCCTCCCTTTAAAAAAAATATATATATATATTTATTGATGACATAAAAACCTGAACTGAGATGTCCCATAGGTAAGCTCAAACCAGCTTTTTGTAGGTTTTACTGATCTCCCAAGGTCTCTGGGCCTGATTCAGAGAATAATTATGGCAGGGAACCATCACGTGACTGCTGTCACAGATCTTTCACATGCAAGTCAGTGTGCATGTGTGTCCAATTCAAGATTCAGAATTGAAGACTTATGTGGAGATAATTATAAATGAAAATAAAACACAGCTTTTGAAAAAAAAGATCCCATTTTCTTTATAAAATAATTGATCACCTAGCCCCAGTAGGAAGGTTCAAAAGTTACTATATAATGAAGTGCTAGTGGCAAGCAGCTTGCTATATCTTTCAGGAGCAAGACCATGATGACAAGAAAAACTAATCAAGAAAACAAATGCCACAAAGGCGTCTCTCCCCTCCTCACCTCCCTTTTTTGTGAAGCACTACTTACTTTTAAATTTTCTTTATTTGTATTACACAGCATTAGTACCCCCAACCAGCTAATTCCTGTGCAAACACAAGGATATTTCCACATTTAAAATCTGAACCTCATTTCCCATGCCCTGAAAATAAATAATATGGCAGAATATCACCAGTCTCCAAAATAATCTTCGGATTACTCAACTAACAACCTGGCGTACAGTAGAACAACTTCCAGAACTGTTCTCTAGCCAGTTCACCCTTTTTACCTGTATTTGTCAGGGAACTAATCTGATAGTCACAGGTTGTCCCCCTGCTCCAAGTAAATCCTCAGAAAGGACATGGCATCCTATTGCTACTGCTGCCACTTACTAAGGATTGTCTTAGAGGTGGTATTTCAAATCCTCTGGAGGCCAGTGAAGTCACAGATGCTTTCCACTACCACAGGAGTACAAAGTACCTGAGCAATAGCAGGGACACGATCTTAAACTTACAAGCTTGTTCTTATTTGGGGGAAAATGAAAGGAAGAAATCAAATGAATGTATAAGTATAAACAAGCCCAAAACTTGGAAGATGAACTGAAAAGACAATTATCTTTATAAATTTTCAAACTGCAAACAGATTCATGCAGGACAATTTTCCATCTGTCCAGATCCTTCTGCAGGACATATGCAGAAGGTAGCTTCAAATTAGCATGTTTCTTTATATGGAGCTTTTTCCTAAGACATTTATGGGGGGGGGGGAGAAGTGCAACGCTATGTTGGAATGGTAGCAGTTTCTGTTTTACCCTTTGTGTGTGTCACCGTCTATTGTTACTCAGTTTTTTTATCATTCATCTGAATATTTCATCCATGCAAAAATTAATACCAGCATATTTTTTCTGAATAATGTTTGGCGGTCATTGCTTCACAACTGCAAACAATCCTCTATTGCTATTGAGTGCTACAGTCAGGCTCGTTTCACGCTGGAGGTTAGAATATGATCCTAAGTCCATTAAATCATAGATACTTTTTAAAGTTTAATCTTGAGAGGATTTCAGTTGTAAACAAAGGACACTATACATGGGGAAAGAAACAACAGAAAACTATGAACTTATGACTCTAATGCAACCCTGAGTTCAAATTTTGTGTGTGATTTAGCAAGAAAATTCAGAGCTGTCGGCAGCAGCCCACACGCCCTGGCATGTGGGCAAAGCTAAACTCAGCATTGATGCTCACATCCAAAACACACATATGGATCCCATTTTACTATAGACGTGATTCTTCATGTGCAAAACATGTGTCTGCCTGGTTTTCTTTGGCTTTTTAAGATGTGCTTCTTTTTCTTTGGTGGGGGCAGGGAGCAGAGAAGTAAATACATTATTTGTGTGGTACTTGAATATGCATTATCTATGAAGAGAACAGCCTGGGATGCAAGGCCAGGTAAAAAGCTGGTACTTCAGCTGGAAGTAGCAATTTCAGCAAATAACCAAACACCAGCAGTGAGAAACTTAGTCCACTTATACAGCTTCTGCAACACGTTAATCTATCCCACTCCGTAATTGCTAGATAGGAAAGGGAAAAAGGGCTCCAGATGCTAATAACTTGGAAGTGGTAATTAAAGGAGTCCACATTACTGCTGTGAGACTCCCATCTTCCCTTGATTACAGGAAAGAAAATTTTGTCCAGTGGGTCTCCTTCTCACCTCCAAAACTTGCAGCACTGCTGTGTCCCTAAGCTCCATCTCCTTCTCAGGAGCTTGATTGGGGCCCAAACTTTTTTACCTTCTCCAACATTGGAGGATGCTGTATTTCCCATTAGGGAAATATTCACAAGGTTATAAGTGACCTAACAGGGAAGTACAACAAGCCCCAACTTTTAGCTATACAAGACCAAAACTGCCTCCTGCAGTCCCAGTCTGAGTGTGACAGAGAACAGGAGTCTGGTCCCCTTGCTTTAAAGGGTAACAAATATCTATAAATGCTCAATGAGGCTTTAAAATCTCTGGGACCACAGAGACAAAGTCAGTCTGGAAAGAGTCTGAACGTCGCATGAGAAAGTAAAAGGAAAAATACACTTATCACAAAGAGGGAATGCATTTGTATTATTGTATTGAAATAGCACAAGGCTCCAATGACAGGCTATAAATTTTTCTCTTGGACTGCAACCAATATTTTCCATTTCAAGTAACAACAATGTAAGAAAGAGAGACTCAGAATTAATAGAAATTATGGACATAAGTTGGTAGGTATTTAGGTGAAAGAGAACCTCAAACTCGGGTATCATTAAAAGAGAAAAGGTTAACTAGCCCTTTGAGCAACCCTTGGATCCATTTACACAGTTGATAACCTGACCAAAAAGATATGCTTAGATTTGACCGACAATGTCCATCTTTATAGTTCTCAGATTCATAGCCCAGAATGTTACGGTAAGTTCTTGGCAGTGAAAAGCATCTTTTTTTTATCCCTGAAATTTAACATCACACATAACACTAAACCTGATATATGACTCCAAATAATAATAGCAGCGATAGTAACTACATAGCTCTGCAGTGACGAGAATTAAGTTACAGAAATTTCTCAACTCTACTTTTTCTGATTTGATATGGCATTTCATTAAACAACCGTGTATTATTGAATATTAATAATTTGAAATCAGTGACGCACCTTAAGATATACATTTACAGACTATTAGTATTTTCCTTAACATTTCTGTTGCTGTAACTGGCTATTGAAACTTTGTCTGCTTATTAAAAAAAAATTAAAAAAAAAAAAAAAACAAACCAAAACCAAAAAACCTCCGCCAAAACCCAAAGCCAAACCAGACAAGCAAACAAACCAGGACTGAACTACAAGGAGACTGTTAGCCAAAGCCAAGGTACATCATTAGCAAAGTTGGGTCCAGAAGATGAACAATCTCTCCTCCATTTTAAGACCCAATCCTACATTTGTTTAGTGCACGTAAATCTCCATGATTTTCCAACAGCTCCATTGAACCTTGGGAGGTAAGTCTTATAACTGAAACTAAAGCTGACAAGTCCTTTTTTTTTTAACCCCCACATAGATTTCTAAAAGAGAAGGACTGAGAATATTGTAAAAAAATAAAATCAATGCAAAGTTATTTAGCACAGGTGTTCCTGTTATTGTGCTACATTTGGAAAGCCCACACATTCAGCACACCTTCAATCCGCACACCCAGCTGCGTGAGGTGGTGGTCTATTGTTAGTTTACAGGTTTGCAATAAAAAGCATGAAGTAATATTGGCAAGCTCAGGAGCTATTTTTTTTTTTCTTATGATGTCTCCCTGCATCTATTTATCTAGTTCTCCTTGCTTTGTTTCTGCTTTTATATTCAGCATATTCAAAAAAGGGTCAGAATAGGTTTTAAGGATGTAATGCCACGCTCAAGCCTTTTGAACACTAAGAGAAAACCTCAAAAGGTTCACGCATAAGGGAACAAAGATATAAGGATAGCTTTGAACCTGAGGGGCTCTCTCACTGCAAGCAAGTGCATTGCCAGCATGTCACAGGTGTACACCACATGAGCAAGTGAAAAAAAAAATGCAATTGTGAAGGGGTGTGATGCTGACGGGTCCGAGTCCAGAATGCATTAATCCCAGGGTGAACGCGTGCATCTGTTAGATATTTATGTAGTTCCTACTAGTAGTTTGTACAGATATCTGAGCAGGTGAACGTCAACAGCTTTGAAACCATATGTTAAAGGGAGGCTGTGAGATGGTACGAGAAGGCTATCAGGCGTTATGGGTCTGACAAGCGAGGGCAGACACCTACCGATTACAACATCGCCCTGGTTAGTCGGGACTCCTGGGCCCTACGTCAGACTCCCGCTGATTTAGCAGTGCAGCGCTGGGGCAAGTGACTGGATCTTCCTCTCCATTTCCCCATCCCTGAACAAGAGACATGAAATATGACTACAGAATGACTATTTTCTTTCTTCTCTCTAATTTCTACCTTTGGGGCAGGGTGGGAAGTGATTTTTTTTTTATTTTATTTTATTCCAGAGGTTTGTATAAAACACAGTTGTGTTAAAACAACAATTTTTAGATGCTGACTTTAGTTTGTTGGAAGAAGATAGAAGATCGCTCTCTCCTGGTAGTTACAGAAACACACTACAGCAGAGGAGAACCAAGTCCGGCTCCTTTGTCTAATTCAGAGATTGTTTTATTCTTGTTTTTACATTTTAACTCTGCTCAGCGTCTGGAATGGAATGCATCTCAGCTTGGGCCATCCCATTTCCCAGGGCAGTCCCCCGGCCACCAGACTGTACACTCAGTAGGTACATGCAAGCACAGTTGGATTCAATGTATTTTCAGGAAGAAAATAAAAAAATCAGCTTTAAAAAAAAAAATGCACTTCCGAAAAGTGACATTTTGTCTATAATGCTTACTTTCTCTACTAAATATCCTCAGCAAGGAACTGAAGGAACTGTGAGAATTCATTCATCTTTGAATTAATTTATAAAACATTCAGAGAGGTCTCTGGCTGAAATGTGTGATTTTTTTTTTCTTTTTTTATTATTAACACAGAGTACTAGAATCCAAAAATTGTCAGTTTACGCACCACTTTAACCTAGACCACTCAGTTTCTGCTACCACACATGACTTTAACAAAATGAAAGGAAAACTGTTTTCACATTAAATACTGAGTTTCTAAAGGAGGTCTGTTAGGAAAATTTTCTTTCAAATTAAAATTTTCTGTAAAATGGAGGAAACCAATCTCTCAAATCCCCTCCACTTCAAATAGCCTAGCAACTACCTTGAACCTGCAGTGGTTCAAGTTACTCTCAAAGGTAAGGGAATCAAAAACTAGCTTTGGAATCCTATAATATCCTGTTACTAGAGGAGTAATTCCACCTTTGAAAATCTTGGTGCAACTAAGTGAATTCATCAAGAGCTGCAATTTCATTTTGTCCTCAATGGTTTATATACATACACAGTGCTGGAGAAATATGCCTTCCTCCCCATTTTTGAAGTATTATGGCCTCACTGAAAAACATTCAGGGAGGAACTGACTATAGGACATGGGTCTCATAGTTTAGTGTTGCCCAAACTGCTCCCAAACATTACCAGTCCATAGTAAATCCCACGAATTTCAACAGCACCACTGAGACTGCTGCTAAGTGCTTCTGAAAAAAATCTAATTACCCCTTCCCATCCTCTTGTATGTCTACCTTTTACAACATCAGAACACACACTCTGTAGTAGCCCTTTTCAATTTATTTCCCCCATACTTCCCTTCCCAAGAGGATATTATTCATACCCTACTCCTTCACAATGTAATTAGCTTGTTCCAATCCTTGGAAATGAAATATTCACCCCTTCTTTTGCCCCAACCCTCAAGAACCTCTTGCAAGGATCCTCTTGTAGCTCACCACCCCACAGGGTGGGGAAAGACACACTATAATTGCTCTACACATGGTACCAGAGAACAATCACACTTGCCTTTTATTACTTGCTTTACTTTACTGAAACACAGTTAATAAAGCAGCCATGTATGTAAAGTCAGTGGTTTACCAGAGACCCACCACCTCTGTTGTCTGAGGCCCCTTCGAGTGCCCCGAAGGACTCCCCTGCTCCAGCACCTGGCCTCACACAGGCAGATCTGGGTCTAGTGCTGCGGTGGCACAGCTCCACAGAAAGGGCAGAGTCACAAATGACATCTCCACTGTGTATTAGAAAATACTAATTGAGATTTTTAATCTGGGGAGATGTGCATTGCATGGCATCTATAAAATATGCCCCAAACATTCTCAGGAATACAGCTCAAAGAGTTTGATTAAAATTGAGCAAAATCAGTCTCTCATCCTTCTGTTTAAAAAATGAGAATTCATTTATTCAGCTTAATTCAAAGATTAAATATGATTAAAATATCTATAAAATGTCTAACTTTTCTGAAATAAACTGCAGTGGCCATCAAAATATTGATAGTCATTGGTAAATTACTTCTGGTGTTTAATCAATGTTATTTTTTTATCATCCAATTTTTTCTTCAAGTCAGCTTCTAACACTAAACTACATTTCATCAAGGTTGGTAAAATGTTTAGAAAGGAACAGATGTCAGAATATGGGGATTGCCAATAACACTGATGGAAGCCAGTAATTTCTTTCCTGTCCAAAGGCAAAAGAATGAAGAATAATCTAGACTGTATACAATAATACAAGATTTACTACAGCATTAATGGCTATAAAAAGTAAAAGTATACAAAAGCTATCTCCATTTTTTTCAAGCCATCACTAAGGGCAGTGTTTTTCAATTTGAGACAATTTTTACTGGAAAATGAAAGGTCTATGTATTCTTAAACCTTTAAATATCCATAAAATACAGATGAAGACAGAGGCTAGCGTTAGTTGCTTCCAAATATACTTGTATATTAGTCTATTGTGTAAGTTAATAATTTTGCCAAATCTCAAAAAATGTGGATGCAATCTTTCCTTTAAGAAAGCTGCTCAGCTTGTTATTTACAGATTGTAACATTTACATAAGAGTTTGGTTTAACAAGAGATATAAATATAGATAAAACCCTTAGGACTTCATTCTTTAAACTGCCCTCTAAAAATCTGCCCTACAATTTGCACACTGAATTTTGTGCAGACTATTCTTGGAAGCCTTTTGTGAATTAGGGAGAACTGACTCAAAACAGGGGCTGGTTAATCACAATTTTGCAAATTGTACGTAGCAATCATCCTCACATTGTGACATTCACATCTATAAAATGCTGATGTTTTAAAGCTGAAAAATAAATAAGCTAAGTAGGACTACTTTGCTAAGGAAAAAAAAAAAAAAAGAAAAAGAAAGTGTAAGACCCCTTGCAGAGAAATCCTTAAAATAAAAATAATTACAATAAGAGAAGTGGCATCATAAGTAAAGGGCATCTGCATTCTGTATCTCAACCACAAGCCCACCTTGGAAAAAATGTTACCAGCTGACCATTCCTGCCCCAGTCTCATATCAACACTCACCTGAATATACCACGCAAATTCCTGCACTTCCAAGAACAAACCTGTGGGAGGTTTACTGTTTTAGAAAGCTTCTGTATATTTGTCTACAATCTCGAAAAGCCCTCCAGTTGAGGAACAACTGATGAAAATTCACTCTTTCACGTGTCTATCACTGACTGTCATCTGTGCACCCAATCAAAGCTGCTTTGATTAAATATCAGGACCGACACTTGAGTATCAACTGCAGCAACATGGATACATGGATATGATACTTTATGATGCATGTTGAATGCAAACACTTCAGAATAATAGCTGGCAACTAAATAGTCTACGAAGAAGGAGCAGAATTTATGTGGAAAAAGATGATGCCTCAAAGAAGACATTTTTTTGTTCTGCTTTCAAGCTGCGGCTAATGTAACTTCATCAGCATTTAGAACAAAGCTGACTCAAGAGTCTTCTTTTCCGCACAGGTTTTTGCAACTCCTAACATTTAGTATAAATGACGGTCTCTTTCTATTTATTTTGCCTTATCTGTTGCAGAAAGACCTTGCCAAACTGTTTTGAGCATACGACAATATGCTGAAATTAATGTAAAATATTTTCTGTTATCAATATAATTATAATGCCAAGAACTTCCCTTTGGGGTTCAGCCGTGATGCCGTGTGCATTGGTCACCTCCTGCCATTCCGAGCCCCCTCACTATGAACACAAGTCACAAACAGTGGAAACACTGTTTTGCTGATGTTGATCCTCCCCAAAGGTCAGGTTTCTTACCTCAAACATTCCAGCAGTTGCTTAGACTGCAGTTCAGGAATTTTGTGTAACATTGCTTCTAGAAAGCAAATATTTATGTTAGTAAATACCATTAAAGTATCGCTGTTATACAGGTATTCTCATTAGTGAACTGCTAAATATGAGAAAAAGAACTTTAAACTAAATGGATGGAAACATATTATTTTTGTATAATAAACAAACTTTACCATGTTACTTTCCCATGCTAAGTGCTTTATCAAACATGAAGTCCAGCCATCAACTCTTTTTAGAGGAATTAATGTTTTTAGAATTAATACAAATTCATGCCTTTGCTACAGAGGGCAAAGAGAGGCACAAAGCCCTACAAAGTGCAGCACAGAAAAAATTGGTATTGGAATTCATAAAAGTAGCAGTCAGGAAAAAAAGAAAGAGGAAAATAAAGAACCCACCAGTACCTTACAGATGGATGAAATAAAGACATTCCCTCTGAACAGGAGAGGCTTACATCCAGTGTGGCCCTGACTAAGGTAGATCAGGTATTTAGCTTCACACATCGTGAGTATCCTGAGCAGACTCAGTTGTTCTAGTAGAGCACATTCACTCACCCGCTGCTAGTGGAGCTCACTCTTTTGTTGTCCCCTTTCCCTCTCTACTTGGAGCAAGCATTTAACCTACAACTTCATCAGCACATGTGAATGCCAGAAGAACAGAGTTCAGGAATCTCTCTCAAAATATATATTAGTTATTCAAACAGAACCGCTTGAGCAATCTTGGCCAATGAAACAGGACTTTTTGGTGCCTGAAATTTGTACGGGATGAAAAGAAAACTCTCTCCTTTTGCTTCCATCCCACCACACAGGTTGGAACCGAGATCTACAGAGGCAGAGATGAGCTTCGTCCTTCCTTTCCTTTCGCTTCTCACACTGGAGGCCAAGACTAGGTCAGGAAAAGCTGCTATGTATTAACTCAAAATGGCATATTTGCGAAAGCCATAACAGAGGATCTCTCCTGCGTTTAAGGGAACAGGAGACACTGAAAGCAGAGAAGGCCTGCAAGTGGGAAGGAGTCTTCCAGGAACAGGATCTAGATGACATGAAGTTCCCAGAAGAACTTTGTAAGATTCTTGTTTGCTGCTTTGAAGACAACCTGCCAGTGAGTCCAGATGCACTAATTCAGACTCTCAAACACACATTTCAATGTGCTCCGAGTTTCAATGTAGGACAGTAAACGAGCCATTCATCATACACAAAATCATCTTAAATATCACCTGAGACATTTCACTTATTTGAGAAATGTTGGCAGCACTGAGCTTGCAAGAACCATATATTTCAAAGGTAAAACGCTCAAGACTAGATTTTTAAATGAATTTAAAATAGGGAAGCCAAAAAAAGTAATTTATTCAATGTTTGTTAAATCCAGTTATGTTGGTAATTAGGTATATGCTTTGCATGTATGTTTTTGTTACCTTCCTGAGTATTTCTACTGAAGGATTTTATTCTTCCTCCAGCCCAGGTTTGATTCATTGTCTGAGAGCATCCTGTGCTATTTGTTATTGTGTCTCAGGCAAAGATGTTTCAGAAACATAAAAATAACATGGATTCAAAGTTCATAGCACTGCAAAAAAAATAGTTATGTATCCAAGAACCCAAATGGGACTCCAGCACTGATTCACAATCCCAATGCACTGGGATTTTTCATCAGCTCCCAGTATCGCCTCCAAAATAGCAGCAGCCAATAGCAGCAGCCAGTGCAGGTAAGCCACAGTGCAGGTACTGAAAGTACCGCTGCTCTGCAGTAATGGATTCTGTATGTTGACCCAGACATTAGGGTGTTTACTGTCTGCATATCACTCCTCCACTTCATGGAAAGCTGTACAAAACTAAAACAGTTCACAATATGTCATCCTTTTGACAGATACATCAAGCACTGTCTCTTAACATTTCTTTACTGCTTGAGAAGATTTGACCTCGTGGCTCTAACAAATCACACAAACTGCCTGGACAACACAAGCTGACCCTATTTCACACAAGTCCAGAGGCTCTCAGGGCAACAAGGCATCTGCTTGAGAAAACCGTAGGCAGTTGTTCTAGGAGCAGAGTAGAATGTTGCTTTGAAGTCCGTTATTATTTTATAATTATTACTACTTCTTAACAGGAGTATTTAGGAATTTCTGAAGTTGTCTGCTCAAAGCCAAACTCTTGCCAGATACTGCTGCCCACAGTCCAGTCTGAGAGCAGCAGAACTTGAGCCGGAGATTCAGAGATACTACCAACTAAAACCAAAACACTCAAACCTTCAGAAAAAACATGAAATCTACAAATCAGTGTCAGAGTATTTTAAAATATCCCATAATTCCCAGGGGGAAAAAAGGCTTGAAAATATGTCTCTTTGGAGACATTTGTAAATATTTCTTTGGCTCCATCCACATAGGTGGGAGATCCTGCCCTTAAAATTGTAGAATACTATAAGATGAGGGACTAGGCCATATCAGGCCATGTTGAAAAGTATAATGGAAGTAAAATTCAATTTAGAATGATAAACACCTCCTCACAAAAACAATTAATATTATCATACATGATTGTGGGTTTACAATTTTAAAAAGCTTCAAACATTTTACAATAATATACAGAGAAATGTAATGAGACTAACCAAGTTTATTTTCTTCACCGTGCTTCTCATGGCCCAGTATCTCCTGTGTCATTGCATTGGTACATTTGAAGCTATCTGCTGCCTTGGATGAACACATGGAGCTGTTCTACACCAACTGCAGCAGTGTGTGCTAACTTGGCTCATTTCAAACTTGTTTTGAATAACTTCCACTGTTTACTAATATTTTTAGGAAGTTTAAATCTATAATCTCTGTGGCTAGACATACACAACACTAAATGTGTGCTGCATAAGAAAATTTGAGTAGACACAATTTATTTAGTTCCCTTTGAGGGGAATGAGAAAGATGCACAGTGCTTTCATTATGTGTCCCTAAGTGTTTTTTGTCAAATTTTGACTCTGCCACCGTTCTTCAGTGACAAACATGAGGTATGACATTTTTTGACACAATGTCAATAGTGACATCAGTAATATTTGACACGAGGCACATTGGGGTTATTTGACATAGACAATTGGATAGCTCAGGGCACTGGAGATCCAATGCATAAAGAGTTTTACCTCCGAGTCACCAGTGAATATCTATCCCAGTGTTTTCTAACTGTTACCAACTGATGGCTCCTCAGAGCCTTATACAGAAGGAGTTTGGGTGTATTGAACAGATGTCCAGAAAACAAAAATCAACACAATAAATTACATTAATCTGTGCCCTATGTTGAAACACCATGGAATGAATAGCCAGCGACAAAGCTATTCTTCTACTGCTATCTGTAATTCCTTTTAAAAATGGTTGAATCCCAAAGGAGACACGGGAGGATCAAATGAGTCAGAGAGCACTACAGCTCTAGCCTCCTCAATAAGATTTCTGTCTCAACAGCTTTCACTCCCATGGCTTTCATTAACAGTTAAATATACTTATGGGAAAATACAAATGTGAAATGTTACTTTCAATGATGTGTTTTCCAAATATTTTGCAATTGGCTAATATACAGGACTCACAAATGCTGAACAGAAACAAAATGAATTACATATATGATCACTCTAAGACTTCCTAGAGTGCCACAGTCCTGAGTAAACACAGCACTTCTACCTACATCCAATAAAGTTCTAATCTAAGAGCTGAGTCTTGTAATATCTATTAGGCACTTGGCTGAGCTCCCGAATCCTGTGTTTGGCCCCAAGGTCCATTACACAAAACCTGGAAGCTCTGGACATGAGCAGGAAGAGGGGTTAGTGCTGGGTACCTATGAAACTACCTGGACCTACAAGGATAGTTACCTGCATTACAACCAAAGAATTTAGAAATTAAATTCCACTGAGTCTTTGTATAGTGTATGAATCCTCTTTTAGACTAGACATTTTATATTTTTGTCTTATTTTAATGTTATGCTTACATTCAAACACCATTAGCATGTGCAACGTCACAGGAGCAGGACAAGACATTTTTTAAAGAAGTTCGGGCTAAGTGCCTTACTTATAGACTTGTTTTTAATAAATTAAAATACCAAATCAGAGTCAATCCACATGCAAAATGTGCTCCTTTTTCCTATTTTATATTAATTTTGAAAAGATGATCCACATTAGCCTGTTTACCATAGGATACCATGTGTTCAACCAGAAAATGGTGGTCAGTCAATAGCTAGAACCAACAGTTGGGTTACCTTCAGATTCCCTGGAATATATTTTAAAATTTATTTTAAATTAGAATAGTCTAACTCCCAAACAGATTCCTTCATTGTTCTGCAAATTGTCGTTTCCCTTAAAAAAAAAAAAAAAAAAAAAAAAAAAAGAAAAAGCCATCCTAGCTGGGAATCAAAATAAATAAAGTATATTCACTGTCCCTTCATAAATTATTCCACATTGTTACATATCATACAAAAAGAGGCAAAGCACATTTTGTTAATCATGTATTTGGACACGCTGTCACACTGCAACTTCTCAAGCAAGTTACGTTTTTAAAAAGCATAAGAACAATATGTATTTTATTGGAACAAAAAGTATTTCTGGAGCAGACTGTTAGGCTGAACCACTAAGGAAGCTAGCAGTTACTCCACTCCCACAAAGTAAGGATAATAAATTTGCATGAGACTTAACAGAAACTGTGACACAAGGCATTTCCACCTCTCTCAAATTCAAAAGGGGTATACTTTCAACACATGGGCAGAAACAGCTGGCGTTTTCCCAGCCTCTGTCCCGCAAGTAGTCCACCGCTGATCCACAATTCTTACCAGTCTTGGAGTTCAAAATATCCCCTCTGCAAAGCACAGAAGTGCTGAACAGTAATACAGCCTCTTCCTATCACATCATTTAAAACAGCAGGTACGTGATCAAGTCTCATTTTGACAAAAGCTTCACATCACAAGGTGGACTGTGTGCTTCTTGGTCCAAATTTTTGGGGAAGCATTGTTTTAGGCACACATAAACACTCTAATGAGAGGGGTGAGTTTATGATATAATTCCAGTGTGAACAACCACCACATTTCTGTTCTTATGTCTGTATCCAAGTAAAAACACCCATTTCTCGGTGCCTGGA
>NW_010103057.1:50095-72595 GCF_000699245.1 Pterocles gutturalis | reverse complement strand
AAAAAAGGAAAGAACAATTTTGAGGAACAAAAATAAGCAGTGTAAAACAGCTGGATGGTTAAGCTGACGGTGGGGGAGAAGAAAAAAAAGCAGGGTTTTGCTCAACTGGGAGATGTCCTCTGACCCTTGTCCTCAGCGCAAGTATCAGTGCCCTGTCACTCCCCATGGAACCTACTGAGGGTTAGCCTCATTCGTGTCCTAATGCTCCCCAAATCACTCACCCAGTGCTGCTACTTGGACATTTTTTGCTGCGCCTGACCAGGATTAATACAATTCTGCTCCTGTTTAGCCAGTGGAGAGGAGTGGGCTCCAACTGTGAGAATTTTCAACACCTTCAGTTAGACAAAACACCCAAACCCTAAATTGTGGTCTCCCTGACCCACTCATGCATCCCCCTCCCCTTCTGCTGCCTGTACCCTCCAAGGGAAATTTCAGGTTTTAGTTGAAAACCAGGAAGTTGTTTAGTTGCATTCGAGACAAAAACTGTCTCAAAATACTTCTAGGGTAACTTTGTGGGGAAAAAAGGGCTCATTTAACAAATGCATGTCCTGTTAGCAAACAAAAATATTTTTAAAAAAGTATTAGGTCATACACGGGTAAATAGAAATTTTCTATCATCTTTTCAAAGTTTCTTCACTATGAATGTCAGGTATATAAAAACCAGACCTTACTAGCTGTTCATGAACTTATGCAATGGACATTGGTGAAAAAAAAAAACCCCATACAGTGAAAAAATATAAAGATTAGAATATGCATTTCATAAACATTTATTTTTAAGTAATATTTCATTAGGATATTTCAATTATTTCAATAAATATCAAAACAATTATTCCCCACTACAAAGAGAAAAGTTTTTGTTTTAAGACCGTGTCTGAGTACTAATGTTTAAGCCAACCCATGACTGGAAGCAGTACAGCACTTGCAGGAAAATATGTACACTTTTTTCCCCCCCCAAAGCCACAATACTGTAGTTTTCTTATTTCCATCATTATTAGTATTAATAAAAAATAGTACAAATCAATTAAAAAAAAAAAGAAATTTCACTCCTACTTTCGTATTTCTTTAGATCTTAACCTGACATTAATGAGCAAATACACACTAGGATGATGATCACACTGTAGGATAAAATGGCTCATATACTGTGTTGATAAGTTAAGATGAAAGAAATCCAGAACAAAGACACAACAGCATTGTGGAGATATGTTTAGATTCCAAAATATTTGTATCAGTCAAAGATAGAAACACCCAAGACAAAAAACCAACTGATAAATAGAAACATCCACTTTTTTTCCACTTGACTGTATAATAAAGATACTGTATATATTAAAGCATTACTCCATTACTGTGCCTAGCTGCCACATACAATACACAGATACATTATATACATATTTTCCATCTGATCTGTGATGCATTTGCAGCTCCCATTGAATTTCAATGCCATCCCTAAGCGAGTATTTGAGGATAGGAGTTAAGTTACAGGAGACAAAGAAGATGCTCAAATGGAAACAGTTCTGGCACTGAAATCTTGACCCTGACGAATTAAAACAGTAGTTGAGGTCCTTTTCAGGAACATCTCTGACTCAGTTCTTCCTGAATCTCAGACCAAAGCATTACTATTTGCACTGGACAGTCTAGTGGACTATACTGGAGGAGTTTACAGGAACTGTGGCTGCAAACTCCAGAAAGGTACCTGAAAGGCATTTAATATAATCCCAACCCCCAAATAACCACCCTCACTCTAACTACAAATGTGATGCAGATGGCACATTTCTTCATTTACACTCTGTTGGGTAGTGCCTTTGTTTTCAGTAGCAATCATGCACCACAGATTTTCCTCTCCATTTTCTTTCCTGCCAGTGAAGTTTCTCTCTTCCCATGCCGACTGGCTTATTTACCTAAGACATCGTGACACTTTATTCCATCATAACATAGCACTGTTCCCTCAGAGTGAGACTGGTCATTAGTTGTATCATTCTGAAATGTGAATATTAATGCCCAAAAGAGATGAACCATAAGCATCACAGATGGACAAGAAGGGATTAGACATAAATTGGTAACAGGATTGATAACAGTTTACACGTATGTCAGCCACAATGGCACATCATCGTGATCGACAGGAACTACTATTCACAAATTGTACTTCCACAAGCTCCTTCAGTGCTCTCACCAATCGAGATTCATAATAAGCATTTTAAGACTGGTATTTTTTTTAATGGCATCAGCCTGATGCCAAGCACAAGGCAATAGGACAACCACTTGCCAGGAATGAAAAGCTGAAGCAAATACAAAAGGTGCAGCAGTCAACCACTTAAGAAAGAAGAGTTTATAATCCGAAAGAGAATTTTCCAAGAACAAAGTAGGATGTGCTATATTTAAGGAATGAATGCTGAACTTGACCAGACAGTTCATAATAAATGTTATGCGATCAGGTATTTTTTAGAGATAAATTTTTATGTTTAAAGACATTCTAATTTCAGCTAGAAACTGCAAGTGTTTAAAAGTGCTGCCTAACAGCCCTGTTACGAGTCAGGCACTGTATGTAAAGGCACGCTCAGGGAAAAATAAAAACACTCCACACTTGGGATACTTTTTGTCTCAATGACTGGAAAAAGTTATTTACCCAAGAGAACAAATAATGGTGAAATGTATCAATCCCACTGATTCTCCTTCTCTTCTCCAGTTAATCCGAGTTTGCCAAAACCAACTGCCTAGTGATATTATCTTGTGATTTTACAGCTGCTTGTGTTGCTGCTGTGCAAAGGACACAAGCAGTCATTCTTGGTCACATGTTTAAAAAACCCTGAACTGAGAATGATTTGAAGAGTTGCTTCTTAGAATTTCTTCCACTAAAGATAGATACGCATGGTACTTAATTGAATAGTCAAGATAGGTCTAAATTACGAAAACTTAGAACAAGCAGAAGACCAGATTCACACAGCTTTATTCCTTTCACTACACAAGCTAAACCAGGTACTTCTGCCTAATGTAGTTTCTGCCTGACAAACTCTGCGATACTAAGCTGAGTACTTTTTGCTGAAAAGGATGCAAGCTGAAATTAACTTATTAAAAAAAAATAAAATTAAAAAATCAAAAGAGAGAGCTCAAAGTCTTTCTACTTTTTGATTAATGCCAATTTTATCTTTCAATTTACTTGTTCACTCACCACAAGTATTCCCATCTTCATTAACTTAGTTTGCATCGTTTATACATGTTTTCAGAAGATGCACATCTCTGCTGTCCCATTCTAAAGCCAGCCCTGGTTCCAGCATGGCAGTCGATGCACACAGACCTAAGCACAACCTTCTGAACCATGTTCTGAACATTCCAACTTCTTCCTTTTAACTTGAATTCCATAAGTAATTTTAAGTGGGTGAATTATGTCATGAAAACAGGAGTCTCTATATTTGTTGATTTTTAAAAGCTATATAATTCTTGCCCTGTCTTTAATTGCTTTATATTAAATATTCACTAGAAATACATGGAAAATTTTCACATATTTCATAGTAACTCTTCTTTTTGTTCTGGAGACAAAAGTATTATTTACTGAGTTAAAATTATTAATGATTTTTTGCCTAATGAGAAACTGCAACCTGACTTGGTCACAGTGGCTCCATCCTTCTCATGAGTGTCTTATTGCACACTTCTCCTGACTGTGCCTCCCGCCCTTCCAGACTTTCATCTACTTGGACAGTCAAGCTCTCTGGGAAAAGGACTGGATACGAAGGGTGCAATACAAACTCCATCTGGAGCTGCAAGGCAAATCATCAAATGGTAAAGCAAAAGAGTTATAAAATTCATCTCAGAAGGATCTTCTCCTACTCCTCTCCTACAGAGGCAACTTGAGAGAAAGGAAGAAGATAAAGAATGGAAGCTTTCAAGAACAGCCCAGACAGACTGGACAATAAACCTGCATGCTACCCTGAGGAAACAGGGTGCAATGTTCAGTCCTCTATTTTTATTTCTAATGAGTGTAAAATATCAAATATCTTTCTTGAAGATAATTCTCTCTCTAGTCTCTTACCACATTGCAAAGTAACTATACAATAAATATTATCCTGCACACATGCTTCTGTTTACTTTGCATACATTATATTTGATGCTATCTGGCAGCATAAGTTTTAGTTCTGTCATCTTAAAGTACTAATAGTTGTCAATCAAAACAGAAAATGCATAATAAAAATGTTCTAGAAACTAATAACCCTATATTTCTACACTCTCAGCTTGGAGCTAAGCATTGCTAAAAATGAGATTAATTATATGTTTGTACAGTGCCCAATACAATCAGACAGACCTCTAAACAACATCCTCCTAGAAATGAACACAGACTAGATAATCATACAGAGAGAGTGTGTATATATTATGCAATATATGCAACACTAAATTAATAGTATCATCTTCATTTGGCCCTGTATTTTGATCTACAAGAGACTTGTTGGGGGAAAAACCCACAATCTGCCCAGTGACACAGTGTTAGGCAGAGGATGAGAGAAAATGGCACAGTCAATACTGAAGTAATTTATGGTGACTTTCTGCAAATAGTTAAAATCATGGAAGCACCAAGGAGATACACACAGGACAGGTCCCTGAAGTTATGACCAACATACAGGGTAAACTGATCAATTTAAGATAAGTTGTCTGAAAAATATCCTTTGAATTATATCTGTGAAACTTTATTGGGAACTTCACTGCTTAGGACATTTAAACCTGCTCTGGAGAAAGTATTAGCAAATACCCTGTGGGAAACAATCCTGTAATGTCAAGAAGATGGACTAGATGTATAACAGGTCTTTTGCTGCTTCAATTTTTATTATTCTAATCCATCACCCTTACTGAGTTGGTGAAGCTTTATGTAGACCTTTAAAATTATGACCATTAGAAAATTATGTCTGTGTCTGTATAATATACGCACACGTATGGATGTAAGGTCTGGTTTTTAAAAACCTAAAATGCAAAAACAAATTTTGCACCTAATTTGCCCATGCTGCAGCTGTAACTATGCATTAATCTGGCAAGTGCAGCTAGAAATGTCTAATTATGGTTATGTGAACGCACAATTTACATGCATAATTGTGACAAGTGAACTTGCAACTTAGGCATGCAGTAACTTAAATAAGTTTACTGTTGACAACATAGTAGTATTGGACTGCAACATGCTTATGCCACAAAACCAGGATCAGTCTATGAGCTTTGCCCCAGAATAGAAAATTAGAAGTCCTGCAAGGTAGACAACAAGTTGCCATCAAAGTTTGCAGAAGAAGCTAAGAAGTCCCACTAGGAGTTCTAAACAAAACACTTCTGTCAGGGATTCTCAAGGAAAAGGTGAAAGATTTCATTTGGCTCCCTTCTGCCCAAACCACGATGGTTTTTCTCATTTTTCTTTGCCCCCGTTTTGCAGATAGACTCCCTATCACTCTAAAACCTGAAGTCCACCAAGGATTTTGTACTGATGATCTACTAACAGCAAAGTCACTCAGATAGAGCAATAGCTGCAGAAAGCACCTCTGTTCACCATGCACAGGAGGGGAGAGCCCATTCCGTACATGCAAGGTGTGTTAAAGGAAGAGGATAAAGGCTCCACTTTGTCCATACATGTTATTGTTGTTATTTCTATTATTCCAGAATGGAAATCCTCTTGTTGACTAAGGCACTAAGCAGTCACCCCTATATGAATGCCAATAAAGGGATCCATTGTCTACATACTTCAGTGGTAAAGAAAAACAATGAAAGGGTATGGGGACGAGGAAAGGTGTTTTCCTTTTAATCTTTTAGGCTGTAATAGCCATAATTGGCTTTTCTATATAGTTGCCCTAGCTTGTCATACTATTACAGTGACACACAGCAGGCTGCACTGATTTTTATACACTAATCTTAATGACTCCAATTGCTGCTAAGGATGCAGAATGGTGGCAGGATATGGCCATTCACCGTTAAGGCCCTAAAGCCTTCATAATTACTGAGTATACAGAATATTTATTATAGAGGCTATGCCAGGCCTCTTTTGTGAGCTGCCCTGGGCCTGTTCTCTGAGCCACATCAAGCAAGAAGTTTAAATGAAACTGCTCCCAAGTTTCTGAAATGGTTTAATAAAACATATACTGACTGTAATATTCAGTTTATAGTAGAAAACTATTGCCCCTTGGTTTGAAAAATGACCTCTAGTTGGCAATTTTACTCTCAGCTTCATAGATTATAGTCCGCTGTTGGTCATTTTCTCAATCCACAGGGCAATACTTTTCCATAACAAGCTCAAACTGCAATCAGTATTTGTAGGCTGTTACACAAGTTGAGGATAATGTGTCTCAACACATTCTATTATATGACTAAACAAAAGAAATAACAACCTGGTGACACAGACATAAGGAGACAAGCAGTGCTATTCTTCTAATGCTGAGATAGCAGAAAAACATATTTCTTTGTATTCTGCTAATTTATATTAAATTTAATGTCTTCAATATACAATAATCTCTAATTTGATTTTTCATTAATAGTGTTTTGGTTTATGTTGTCGTATTTCTATTCTTATTTTAATGTGAAATGACAAATACTAAATTCTATTAGTATCAGATTTTAGAAATGACAAATAGTGACAGATAGCCTAACATTATAAAATCACATTAAAATGTATTCACATAGATAACTTAAAGATCATTTTCTCTTGGGCACACAAAACACACATTCACAAACTTATAGGTTTGATTATTGGGAAATTCTGATACAGTTTAGTAGGCAAGCTGCAAGTAATTGTTTCAGCACTCAGCCCTAGTACATAAATACGAGACGAAATACCATATTTTGGAAAAATAGTTCCCGTGTTAGATAACCAAATAAATACACTGCATTGAGAAGAAGTCATAGGCCAGGAAGTGAGGGAGATCTGGAGTCTGTTCCAAGATGTGCCCCGGACAGCTCTGCCAGTGACAGATGTTAAGAAAGTCACCCCACCTTCCCAAACCACAGTTACTCTGGGCTGTGGGGCTAATACAACTTACCTAGCTGGCCGGAGTGTAGCAAGGTTTAATTCTTTAATCAATGGATGACAAAAGCTCTTGCAGATCCTTTCCTGTAAATGCAAAATATTTGTAATTACAAAACAAAATTAATCCCCATCTGTAAATAAAATGCTGCTTAAAACGTGACACCGACCCACACTCAGAGCCAAAGAGAACAACTTCCTAAACTGAGGCTAGTGGAGTCAAGCAGAAGTGGGTGTTTTGCCATCCTTCCACTAGAAATTACGAGTTTCCTACGCTTTAAACAAATGCCCCATATTTGGTGGGGATCTATGATGAGGCAGAAGGGAGAATCTTGAGTGAAAGCTATCATAAGACCTGTAAGAGAAAAAGGTTCATTGTACAGGCAGCTTCAGAAACTATATGCATTTATATACTGCATTTGGAGATACTAAGGGGGCAGATTTTTTTTTTTCTTCATCCATTTTCCACTACTGTTCCTATATTGTTGTTCAATCACAGATTCACCTGCCTTCTCTAGCTGGAATTTAAGTGGTCTGGATTCATTTAAACATGCAGAAACCGCATCCATAAGCTTCAAAACATTTGAGCTAAAGAGTGTGTTTGAATGTGATTACCAGAAGATGATGGCTCTTTATCTTACAAGTCTTCAAGGAATTTAGACATCTAGCTCATTAATAGTGTTTGCTGCATTAGATTTTACATTCTTATTATTTTAGAAGAAAGGGTTCCTAATACAGAAAATAAAGTAGATTTTTTTTTCATTTTTCATTCTAGAGTAATAAAAGTGGCACATATGTGCCATAGTGTAATGGATTAATTAAGCAATATAATGTTTATCCTAGGTCCTGAGTTGTACATCTTCATAACACACTCCTAAAAATTAATGTATTATACCACACTCCGCAATGATATTTTTACCATACCTGTTGAGAATAAGTTGTTCTAAATTGTATTATCCTGATATCCAGTGAGAAATGTAAAAATTACATTGTTATTTTAACAATTTACATTGCTGTGTATAAAAAACCATAATCTTCTCACTGTGCTTTTGAACTGTCATGTTACTCCTACTGTTATGAAATCATAATTGCTGCTGCCACACCTCAAATCAAATGCAATGCATATGTTATTTCTTCATCCGCTGTGAATTTTACACACCTTAATCACAAAACCAGATACAGTATATTTTAGGATTATTCTTTCATTACTCACTGTTTTTGTATATAAGTCATACACAACTATGTATGCAAGGACTCAAAATCCTCATTTCTAAAATAAACAGATGAAAAATCCCTAAATAATAATGTACAGATGTTTCATATTTAAATGAGCTGTTGGCATTTAATGCCGCCAATCACAAATGCAATAAAATTGGTGAATTTCAAGGTACTCAGCATTTACAACAAATAATTTTTCTTTTTTTTTTTTAAATCAAGACCATTTTAAGATGACTGAAAAAATGACTGTTCAATAAATATATAATATCTTTCTGATGTCATCTTGAAACTCCTATGAGTGGTCAACTACACTATGTTGTTCCATATCTCAAGAAAGTTGATTCTGCTGTCCTTAAGCTGCAATACCTCACTAAAAGTGAATTATCTGCACGTTATCTGCAGAGTAATCCTCTTCTTGAATACAAGACAGAACATCAGAGTTTCTAATCCTACACAGATAGAGTAATTCACATCTACTGTATGTCTTACTGTAAAGACAGAGTAATACAATATGTTTGATAAATCATGTATGTGTCTGTGTACAAAGAAAAAGGTTTATCTCCTTTCCTACAAGGTACATTCATATTAAAACGCGCACACATGCTCCCCATGCTGGCGCTGCAACAATCTTTAGAAGTTCTATAACAGAGACATCCAAGTTTAAAAAATGAAGCAGCTCACAGGTCAAACAAGTTCCTGATGAGAAGTGCTTAACCAGAAATATTGTTCCACTGATTGTAAGTTTTCATCCATACATCAAACCTTAGACTCTATTGATTAAATAAAACTGATCTTCTTTATTTCAAAGCAAAAGAGAATTAAATCATCCCCATTGTTTTCCCTCCGTTTGGAACCAACACACTGTACACACTGGCCATGTGTCCTGCGTATAACTACAACCACCTTAAGGAGACTTTATTCTACAATGACTGATCACAAGTTTCTTGCCTTTTCCTTTAAATCTTCTGCTCCTGGTCAAAATCAATGGCACTTGATGGCCCAATATTCTGATCCAGTATGGCAAACAATATGATCCAAGATCTGCTAAAAATCAATAAATTCATTTGCTTCAGGGAATTTTGGATCAGGACAACTTTAAGTATATGTAAATACAAGAATACACTGCAGTTATGCTGGAGCATCTTTCCTTTCTCATACCTCATTTTCACTGCATAGTTTGTTGCATCATGCCTTAATTTTGCTTGCAATCCTACATAAAGTAATCCAGGCCAGGCAGCCCCTGCAAAGCCTTACCAAAGTCAAAGTCTGACAGCTTAGAGAACATAGGGTCCCTTTCAGCAAAACACATCAAAACACTGCATATCTGTATATTGCTGAGCCCCACGTAGCACTGAGTGGGGTCCAAAGATACCATCAACTACTAACATAGTATGGACATGTAACAGACTGCCAACAGTGTCTTTGAAGAGCACCAACAGGTGGATACAAAAATCTTCTTGGAGTTCAGTTTTGTCTTTTTTTTTTCCCTTGTGCAAAAATGTCCAAGTTAGCTTAACAGCTCCTGTGGGCTAATGTGTCTCCAAGTCAGCCTTCAGCTTGGGTCCCATCTACCTGCACAATGTCGCTCTGTGCTGTGCAAACCTGCTCTAACGCTCAACACAGACCATAACAAGGCCAGAAAACCCTGTGTCAGGTATGTGGTTTCCATTCTGGAAGGGAATCGCTGCTAGGCTAAAATGATCGCATCCAGGTTCACACTTATGGATGAAAGGACACACACTAAACCCAATTCTGTTACTGTATATACACCTCGTTTAGTAAATACTATAAAGTACTCTGAATATTTGTTTTAAAGGCAAGGAATTTTTAACGTACTTCAAATCTTCTTTAAATTAGCATCACAGACCAGGGTAAATGCATAATTAGTAATAAATTAATTAAAAAAAAATAAAATTATTACCTGCTAGTTATTTCAGTGTAATGGAGTTACAGAGATGCAGAATGATGAGTAAATACAGACATCTGTACCAGTTAAAAAAGCTGATCCTTCAGCCCTTCTGCCTTTTTCCACTGGAAATCACTAGTTCACCACCAGCACAGCAAAGATGAGAACCTTGCTTCTGCTTAAGTAGCACTAATTTCTGCCCATAGTGACATTCAGAAGAGGATCAGTCAAGTCACGGGGGTAAGAAAACTGTTTGCTTATGATGTGGCTGTCACCAGTGAAGATGAGTTTGTAACACCCTCCAAGCATCAAGACGACACACAAAAGAAACATTAAAAATATAAATCTAACAGATACTCTTGCAAAATCTATCAATGGAGTTCTCCAAACTGAAAAAGCCAAAGTCAGAAGATCAAGAACTCGCAGTTAGGATTTTCCTATTTGTTAAAGAACATAAGGATTCTCCTGAAGTCTTTGATTGATATATGATCTTTTCTTTCTTTTCAGGCAGAACAGCTGTCCAGTGAACTAGAAGAAATAACCCTGAAGACAGCTTTGTATCTGATATGACTTTGAGAGGGAAAATTATCCCAATGATAAATGCTTTGCATGGAACATCTAAGAAAAAAAAATAAAATAAAGTGTCATCTATGAAAGATTTTTCTCTCTACTGGAGCAAGCAATTCCTATTATCATCTTGGGGGGAAGAGCAGGCTTGCAGTATCTGATACGAAAGAGAAAAGGTCTGTCCCTCAAAACTCGATATGGGATGAACCTAACCAAAAAGAGGCAATAGGTACTTTTAAGAGAAGGGCAACTGAGAAACAGGGAGAGAAGCAGAGAATTTTCTGAAGATTGTCAGGACATGGTGGCCTGGGATTTATAGTGTAACTTCCTTCATTCTTCTTTGTAAGGAAATTCTTTAAGAAAGGTGAAACACACTTTGCTGGCTGATAAAGATACATAATCATTGCCAGAATAACTATATGCAGACACAGCTTGGCTATGTCCAAGAAAAACAAAGAAATAACAACCAACACAAACCTCCTCAACAGAAGTACTTGGTACAAATTAGTGTACATTTACTCAATCTAATGGAATTATGTAAATTACACAAGTGGAGGACTACAGCCACTGTGATAATTCTGTGAAGTTTTGTCCAGATTAGAGGAAAAATGGCATGAAATGGAGCCTTTCTGGAGCTTGCTCTAGAGCTGTGTCTTGGCAGCATGGTGAGGGGCTAAGAAAAGAGCTTTAGAGAATGAACAGCTGGAATACTCGGGTGAAATTTGTACATCCTCCTCATTTTAAAACACATCACATTGCGGCACTTCAGTGTATGGATGAGCACTGATGGCTGCTGTCATACCCAACCAGCAGAAGGAAGAGTAATTACAACTGTACTTTCCTTGAAGTAACCAAATCCAGTATAACCCCAACAGCAGCAAGCAGTACATCAATGGCTCGTCCACCCACCCTCCAAAGCCTTGTTGAATTTGCCACATAGATGATGCTCTCTGTTAACTTGTTCAAGACTAAACAAGGGCTCCCACATATCTGCTATGGGATAGGATAGCTCCTGGCTTAGAAATGCCTAGAAGAAGAGCATAACCATGCTGCCCATCCTATCTTAGTGGCTCTTGAATCCTTAACCTAGATCTCCTTGTTCACTCTCCCCAAAACTCCTCATATTTCAATACAATGGATCTTTCCTCAACTTTCCTCTTCCAATTTTCACTCTCCTCCCAACCAAGTACCTTTCTTCCTGCCCCAAAGCCTTCCTGAATAAGCCCCTGTGAGTATACTTATTCCAGCAGTTAATTAAAATTAAATTAGATCTTTAGCATGGAGAAACCTAGAGACACCATTACACATTCTCACACACATTTGCACAGCCTGAGATAACTTTTCTCCCTTCCCTTGCATAATCTGAAAGCTCTTCCTCCCCCTATCCCAAACCCTTTCCTTCACGCCTGCTTCTGGAGCCCTCCTCCTGCCCCCACATAAGCTGCCATTAGCCCCTATGCATCAGGGTGCTGTTCCCACCAGCTGTTGTCATCTGCCTGCTCTTCTGCCACCTCACCTGTCCCTCCCCTGCATTATCAAGTGCCAGCCCCTGCTCTCACACAGATTTTAAATCCATGGTTTTCAGAAATCCTGCTCCATGGGATTCCAACAACAGAAGAACAGGAGATTAGAACATAAAAGCATCCTCAATGTGGTGTCCCCTCAGGAAGCCAACTAAATCTGATAGACACTGTCCTCTCTGACCCATAAGCAGGGAAGGGCTGAGCATTTAGAAAGAAGAACAGCAGTTAAGAAAACACCTTTATATGGTCTGTAGTTGGCCAGCGTCACCTAACAAACAAAAAAGTATTTGCCTAGGTCTTTACTTTTGGGGTAACCAAACCACATTTTAGAAAAAAATAAAATTTCCACACATACAGGTTACACATATATTTATATTTCTATGTTTCCCCTCCTTCTCTCCCACTTTTAGTTTGCAGTGACAATCAGCAATTATTTTACAGAGAAAGACTCTAACGTGCTTACAGGATGCCTTTAGTAATAAGATAATTATTTGTAACTCTATAAAGAATTATAATTTTAATTTAAAAAGAAATCAAATAAAAACAGCTTTCATCTTTCCTACCATGTGAAGAAAACATTCTCTGCCTACAACTTAAATTATCATTCTCTCCTTTGTGCAAAATGAATTGACCCAGAAAACTAAAAGGGTAAGAACCCATATTTGCTGGGCTTATTCAGCAGCCAAAAGTTCATGAAAAACACTGTTGTGTATCACATAGCAACCACTTGATGCCTATTGTTAAAATACAGTAGTTATTCAAAAAGCAAAATCTTGCATTCTCAAATATGAGGCCAGGCTGCAATGTGTGTTTACTGTTTTGGGGAAATAGTCATCTTGCCATTTTCTCTTTTTCCATAGTCTTGGCATATTTGGTCAGCTATGCAATGCGCAGTTACCCACAGGAAAGAAAAGGAACACAAGAATTTTCCTCCAGTGTTTTGCTCACAGGACAATGTCCATTCAAAGCAACATTTGAGTTCACTGTTAAGAGTTACGATGTGCTCTATTTTTGTACAGCCACATTTTTGACGGAGAAAGGGAGAGAAGCTTACTGCTTTTTGACTGAGCATTACAGTTGCACACTTTCACCTGTTCTGAAAGCAAGCTACTCTCAGGAGGTCCTTTACACATGTAGATGTCCACATTACTGCTGCGCTTTTGCACATCTTACCAGCACTGGTACCTCTCACTACAGCTGTGCAGAAGTATAAACTTCACAGACACCTCCCACTCCACCTTTTCTCCAAATCTTTGGTGGTAAGACATGGTAAAAAATAAGATGCAATAAAAGTAAAATTTATAGAGAAGGAAAGAAAGTCAGCTGTAGAGTCAGAAAAAATATTAACAACTTCTGTTAAATGGAGCATGTGTTACTCTAAAATATTTGAAAAGCAGTGGCAGATCACTTGAGCTATTCTGGCCTTCCCAGATTTCCATGAAAGCTTAAAGACAGCCCTCAGTTTCAGTCACAACTGCATCAGACTGTCTATTTAAATTATCAAAGCAAGAGCAAAAGGGTTCTTCTGAAACAACTGCTGGAGAAGATCAAGAGAAGAATAAGAAAGATATAAACTCCCTTGTAGGTGCTATTATGTGCTATTACACAAATAGTACAACTTAAAACTTCAAGATAATGGCATTTTTAATACCAGAAGGGAATGGCAGACTTGCTGAGCATAACTGTGAGATATTTCATCAAGGCTGTGTACAAACAGGTGTGCAATATTTTTGCTAGCTGTAAGATGCTTGTTGAGATTATCTGCTTATCTAAAAAGAGTGTTTCAACTCCTTTTGAGTAGTTAAAATAAGATAGTATCGGAAAGTAGATTAAAAGGGGGAAAAATGTGTGAACACAGATGTTTTTGCCAAGAACTTTACTTTGAGCCCAGCTGTATCGGAATATAGGTGTGCTGTGTCCATAGTCTCTGAAAAGAAAGTTGAGTGGTAGGCAGCAAACTCCAGCAAACAGGAATGCATGGAGCTATAAAGGTAAAAGGGTGAGAATTAATTAGGTACCTGGGAGCAGAGAGGTGGGTCTCTTAAAGAGAGAGATCTGGCTGTTTCCAAAACAAGATGGAAAACATGGATGGGTTGAAGTTGCAGCTAGCTTGCTGGAAGTGTCACTGCTGGTCTTAATGAAAGTTCTTTACTGGAGGTCAGAGTGTGAAAAATCAGCTTCTTAACTGCACATCTCAGCTGGTTTACAAAGTATATGTTCAAACAGAAGGGTATAGACAATTAAACCAGTCCAAAGGTAGATCAGAGCATACTTATAGACAGGGATTGTCTGTACAAAGGAAACACTTGGTTTGGTCATTGGTCAGTGATCTGGCCATGGCAGGATGCGGTAACTACACCACAGCTGAATAGCTGTAGTTACAATAGCAGTCACGTGTAATTTGTCAGCAAGATACTGGCATACTCAATGAAACAAAGACCATGCTATTACATCCAGTGCACAACCAAAAACTAAGAAATCTTTTCCCTAAAACAATAAAAAGTAGATGTTGAAGAATAATACAGAACTTTTCTAGCACAACTCAAATTCTCCTCTGAAAGTGTCTGCTTCTCTCAGAAACAGATTCCCAGCACAGGGACTGGTAATTTATGATCCACCAAAATACTCCATTGAACAAAAAAGTAATACCTACACTGCGCCTATGCAAATCACTAAGAATAAGTGACTCTAAGGACCAGCAAGAACAAAGCCCAAAACTCCTATCAAACATTAGTCGAGGTTTGAAAAAGTCAAGACAAAGTGTAATTTTTTTTAAATAGGGATAAATTGGGATTTCTGTAACAACTGACTCATTTTGCCTGCTTTTATCTAAGGATCGCAAAGAGCACTCCAAGTGTTAATTAAATTACAAAGCATTTTTGAGACAGGTAAATGGTATTATGCCCACTGGGGAACAGAGAGAACATTTATGTTTCATTACTAAAGTCACACAGTAATTCAGTGGCTAGTAATATAACTCAAGAATTACCAGTCACCACTTCTACTCATTGACCTGATGGCCTCACAAGGGGGAAAATTAGCCTTAAAAGCCAAAAATACTTTCCTCTTGTGCTCTTCTATCTTCCAAGAATTAGTCCAAGATTTTTAAATTTTATTTTCTTTTCTTCCTCTGCTTACTGGGAGGCCTTTCTTTCAGAGTCACACAAAAGCAGCCACTTCCCAACCTACCCGAGTGTGCTCAGGATCCCAGTACAGCAACACAGATAGGAACCTCAATAAGGGCAGCAAACTGTAACCGTGCTGTATAACAGCTTGTGCATTCTCTGCCATCTTCTAACCAGCCGTGCTCCCAGAGATGCCACATGAGAGCCTCTACCCCGTCAGAACGAAGATGGAAAGATGTGCAGATGAAATAATCCTTTGCTGGCCAATTCACCAACTTCCGACCCTGCTTTACCAAAGAAACAGACATAAAACTACCCTCAGGAACCCGGCGCCTCACGCACTTCATATAATCATCTCCCACGGAAAGGAACAAGATAAGAAACAACCAACGAGGCCCTGAAAATGCTTCAGACCATGGAAAAGTCTATTTTGCAGTCTATTACATCTATTTTGAGTTGCACATAAAGAAATGGGGGAGAAACATTTCACCATTCTATCCTTAGCCAAAAAAAAAGAAAGCCAACATTTTTCATTCCAGCTTGGTCCTGACTAGTACAACTGCAGGATCCATAAGTAATAAAGCAGTAAGATGTAATGCAATCTGCACAATAGACAGTCCAGTGACTCACAGTGCAACCTAAGGCATCTCTAATTCAAGACTGGTACAGCTCTGTTAGAGCTTTTACAAATTATATCTCCATTAATAAACTGATTTTGGGGAGTTCCTTATAAAAGGATTTTCTGTTTCGTAAATAATTACTTATTACTAAAACCAGGGAAGCATCTTTTTGAACTTTCTTTAAACCTTTTGAATACATTGTTGAACCAAGATTTCAGGCTTTATTTTCCCCTCCTCATTTCTTGTTCTGTCATGAAGAATCAGCTATGTGGAAGAGATGAGAATGTCTTTGATTTAAATGACCAAGGCTTAAGATTGTCTTTACTGTGGCAGAAAATAAAGCTACTGCATATATTTCCAGGAGTAGCATCATTGTTATATGGTATGACAATCATCATCTCTCTTTCTTTTCCTAAAAATATGTCTAAGGAACCACAGAGTTTATACACTGCATTCAAAATATTTGTCTTCGTTTACATTGATTGCATATTTCAAATCATGTTACAGCTGTATCGCTTAGCCTAAATCAAATAAGGAATCCACATAAATGCACACACACACTTTCCTTGTTTTTAGACGTTGCCAGTATTGACAAGATTAAAATATTTTTCTCATTCATTATTTATTGTGATATGATGAAACAGTAAGGGTATGTATTTAACAGAACATCACAAAGTAGAGTTAAAATGTGGACATGCTGTTTCATTTCAATTTTACTGCGACAGTGTTAAGTATGTGACTCCCTGACTGCAATAATGACATCTTTGGGTGATGAAGATTTAAGATGCTTTGCAAAGATGCAGTGTTATCCAAACTCTTCAGCCATGCTGATTAGGAGCATTATTAAATAGATGAACCCAAGACGGGAAGTGCTGTGACTAAAGTCCCTCCTGTCGCAGAGGACTGGGGGAATCGGTGCTTAGAGCATGAGCAGCAGCAAACTCCCACACTGCATCAGGTATGTAACTGGAATGACTGGAAGGCAGTCATACATACACCACTGCGACACTTTTATGAGCACCAACTTTTTTTTTTTTTACCAAAAATGTGTCCTCTGCTGGTTGGACCTCAAATACAGGGCAGATAGGTATGAATTTGGTTTTCAAATTATGCACCTTGGATTGAAAACCAAAAACACAGCATTGCGCAATCCCACTTTCCAGCTCACAGTTGGGCACCATTCTGTATGTTTCTACTGGCAAAAAAAGCAAGGAAACGCCAAACAGCACCACAGCAAAGCAACGGTAACCAAAACTGGTAGTGCTGGGCAGAGGAGCATCCAGCTTGCCTTCCATAGCGGATGGCAGTATCTGGGTTAGAATGCAGGAAGAGACACACACATTTTAGCCCAAATGCTTATTCTTGCATACTACAGTCTAAATTTACTCCCTGTGATAAATACAGCAGAATAATCAGAAGGTACTGAATGCTTAAAAATGCATTCTTAACAAAACAAAACAATGTAATGCATATCTCTCTTTACATGTCAAACAATTTGCCTAACAAATCATAATAATGCAGAATGATATAAAATTCACCCATCAAGTCCAAAAGCATGCACAGAGATTACCATGGCAAAGAATTGTGAATTTCATTAAATATGTTAAAGGCAAAAAAAAAAAAAAAAAAAATCAGCTTTGAAAAATAGTAATCCTGTCTTTCAACAAAAATATTATAGGAAGCTATGAATTTGGTAGATCTGAATAGGATGTTGGTACATGTTTTACTAAGGTAATATAATGGCACACTATTATTAGATCACATTAATCATTACTGTGCCAAAGGCACTGACAGCACCACTGAAAAGGATTGAAAGGGCTGGTAATGGATATAAATTACCCATTGTGTGATAAAAGGATTTTTACTAAGAAGGTAAGAATAAAACAGCAAATTTCTAATATAACTGTTGTGTAAAAACCAAAATAAAAGTAATCCAGTCAGTAATATCCACAAAATCAGAAAGTAAGCACTTTTGAAACAAGATAAAGTCACAATAAAAACTGTATACAATGTAAAATTAATTTTGTGGTGCATAATATTACTATCAATTTAAATAGTTTACATGATGACCTCTAAGGGGTATGGTCAAGAGAAAGGTAAGCCTTTTTAATTACAATCACGTATGAGCTTCTGCATGTGTATTTTAAGTTTGTGGGCTTGGAATTATTTATTTTTTTTTTTACCCTATAACGGCTTCATAACACCCCCTGAAATTAAAGATGTGTTGAGAGTTTTGTTTTTTGTGTTAACATCACAACAAACAGCACATCTCTCAGATGGTTTTATTTGTATTCCAAATGCTATTACAAAACAAACCACGTCTTTGCTGCGCTATTTAACCATTTGATTGAAACCATTTGTGTTACTAATTGTCCAGTTCTGTGCTCCTCCTTTACTCTGGCAAGTATCTGGTGATATTAGTAGGGATTAGTGAAATGAATTGGTCAAACTACATCCTTATTTACAGCATTAAAAATCTATGTATCTTCCCTGAAGTTGGTGGACTTATTCTAGAATCAAGTCACTGTAATTCTTTTCAAGTCAATTGTCTAGAATGAAATCCAGTAGCTCACATTCAATTAGTAAGTTTTTAAAATTGTGAGCCATATTCTTAAATGACATAAATTCTCAAGCACAGACATCAATCCTGAAAACACTTAGGTCTGTGCTTGCTTTACTCACGTGAGTAATTCCATTAGCATCAGTAACTCAATACCTGCTTATGCATTTGCAGTTCTGAAGCTTTAATATGCCTGAATATCCTCTCACTTACATCAGCTATAAATCAGCACACTTCCTCTAAATCACAGTTTCTACTGATTCACAAGATATAAAAATGAGTGGACAATCCAGTATAACAATTATAATAAAGAAATAACAGAAAAATTTGATTTGGGAGCAGAAGCTATCAGAAATTTTGATTTAAGAATCAATTAATGCATGTAAAATGTAGAATTAATTATTGGTTATTTCCTAGGAAGCCAGACTTTTAATTCAAACTGAGGGCCAAATAACCCAATTCTGATTTCATACCGATTTACACACCATCTAATTTCTCAGACTTTACAGGAGCTTTTCTTCTACTGCACTGGAATAGCTCAGACAAAATCACATATACGATGTAGTACACCCCTCCACCCACTGATTTTCATGTGTGTTCTTCTCATGCTAATATACAACAGAATATGGTTCTTAAAAATATGTGTGAGATGTTCTATTGAAAAAAAAAAAGTGATAAAATTAATTCAATCATGCATGTCATGGATTTTTTTTTTACATCAGCAGTCTGTTGATAAAGTAATAAATGCTGATTCATCTCTAACACTATTATTACATATCAACTGTATAAGACCAATGTTCATGATTTTACCAAGCAGATGTATTTGTAGCTCACTAACATCCTGAAAGAACTACAATAAAAAGTTTTGCTAAAGACAAATATAATATTTTTTAAGATGTAAAAAACCATGTAAGGACAGATTTTAAAACCTAATTCAGGTATATGCATTTTTATGTAATTTTTTTAATATGGTAAAACAAGCCTAAAACCACAGATCCATAAGAAGAAAAATGTTATGAGAGCAATGTAAGTAAGTAGTCTTACCAGTTACTCTTAAACCAACGAATCTGTTCCCTGGCTGAGGAAATTCTTAAAAGACACGGGATAGGTACTGAAGGTCGCAACTGTAAAAATAAAACCTGTGAGAAATTTAATATGTCAAAACTCAGTGTTTGAATCAGATATTTACGTTAAAATATTACAATTCCACCTCAAGCAGAAAATCTACAGAGCAGCAGAGGGTAATGAGAATTAGAATATTAATGGGATTAATAGCTTTTATTTTTTAAACCCTCATAATGTACACGTTTGGTGGTCATTTCAGTTTGGGAACTGAAAAGTTCTTTCAGTTCTGGATTGTTTTAAGGAAAACCTCTCCTCAAGAAAATGCTAAGGAACAGAATGAAATTCTTCTGACCCTTTCCCCTAGACAGTGCAGCAAAAGAGGACAAAACAGGATAAAACAAAAGTTGCATAGCATACTCCAGAAACACAGTTATTCTCTTTGACATTGATATTCTAATCTTTCAAACTCAGTAAAAAGAGAACAGCTACTAATTGTATTTTTACTTTTTTTAAATTCCATTTCATAACAGAAATAAGTCCTCTGTAGATGATCTCATCTAATAAACCCTACTTAAAAGAGATAAGAGCCAGCAGTAAAAGCCAAGCCAGAATACTTCCAAGATATTTGTCAGTAGTGACTTTAGGACCATTACATTAGTAAGCAAAATAGAAACAAAAACAAAGGGCTTTCTCAGAGCAAAATAAAGTTCACTCGACTGAAGCTATAATCTGAAGAATTTATGACTGAGAATTCTAGCTATGTTTATTTCTATGCATGTCTAACAAATGAAATTAAAGGTCACTTCCAAATAATAGACTTTGTACATCTACATCAACCAAACTACTTCATACAGCAGGCTCTGGCTCTGAAACCCCACCTCAGGCACCACAGCCTTAGGGCTTCACCTTACCAACACTGGCTTCCCAGAGAAGCACCAACTTCTCCGCAGAGCCCCAGTGGCGGGCTGGAGTAGTCAGGATGTACAAAATTTCATCCTTCATTTGTGGGAAACAATTAAGAGCTTGGCCATTTTGCTGCATTTCATTTAAATTGGTCAGCACTGACAGGACCACGCTGCCAGGCAGTGCCATTTGTTGATTGGAAGGATAAACAACAATTCTGAAGACTCCTATTGATGATTAAAAAAATGTTAAATAATTCTGCAAATTAGGAGTTCACCACTAAGCAGCATAGCCTTCTGCTAGTGCAATAACAATACAACACTTTTCACAAAATCATAGAATAGTTTGGGTTGGAAGGAACTTTTACAGGCCACCTAGTCCAACCCCCCCGCAATGTGCAGGGACTCTTCCACTAGATCATGTTGCTCAGAGCCCTGTCCAACCTGACCTTGAATGTTCCCAGGGATGGGGCATCTACCACCAATCTGGGCAACCTGTTCCAGTGCTTCACCACACTCACCATAAAAATTTCTTCCTTATATCTAACCTAAATCTACCCTCTTTTAGTTTAAAACCATTACCCATCATCCTATCACAGCAGGCCCTGTTAAAAAGTCTGTCCCCACCTTTCCTATAAGCACCCTCTAAGTACTAGAAGGCTGCTCTAAGGTCTCCCTAGAGCCTTCTCTTCTCCAGGATAAGCAATCCCAACCTCTCTCAGCCTGTCCTCACAGGAGAGGTGCTCCAGCCCTCTGATCTTCTTCATGGCCTCCTCTGGACCTGCTCCAACAGGTTCATGTCCTTCCTGTGCTGAGGACTCCAGAGCTGGATGCAGTACTCCAGGTGGGATCTCACGAGAGCAGAGTAGAGGGGGAGAATCCCCTCCCTTGACCTGCTGGTCACACTGCTTTTGATGCAGCCCAGGACACAGTTGGCTTTCTGGGTTGCAAGCACACATTTCTGGCTCATGTCCAGCTTTTCATCCACCAGTACCCTCTCTTCCGGGCTGCTATCAATTCTACCGTATCCTCCAAGATCTCTCCAGGCTCCACCTTGTCCCGATTACATCCAATGCAAAATGCTACTGCAGAAGGGCACTTTGCACTTTGTCCATGCCACTTCCTCTTCTCACTCCTTTGGTTTCTCCACCATAGGTTACTTATTTTCTTTTTGATGGTCTGCCACATAATTTCCTAATTCCTACTTTCCCCCCCGCCCCTTGCTTGCAGATTGAACCAGTCTTTATCACGTGCTTCGAAATATTTTCCAAGTGATAATTCTGCCATATAACTTCTCTGACAACTTCTCTCTACTGAATTACCCCAGTAAAAGCTTCAAACCCCTCCTTTATAACTCACATTTCAACAGTTAACTGCCAACAATTCAGCAGTAGACATCTGGTTTGCCATCACCAGTGTTTCTCACGCACAGGAACACATTTCTTCTTTGCTCTCTCCTCATGCCTAGTTTTCTTTTACATGCCAATTGCCTCTGGTTTTACACTTGAATTATAAGCCCCAAAAGGCAAAGCCTATCTTCTCATTATATATTTTACAGTATTGAGCTTAATGGGTGGTGAGCACGTACAAGCCATTACTCTGATCTGGTACCTCATTTCCTCTGGGTATACCCAGCTACATGAGAAGCAAAACAACAGGCAGTCAAGCCAAGCACCTACAGTGTTGGCTGGAGAGAACAAAAACCTTTTGTAAATGGTTAAAAAAAAAAGACCCCTTGTCATCAGCTTTGGTCTAACCAAATACGAAATTATACCTAGATAGGATTCAGGTCCCTTTTATAGAGGCCCGTACCATCTTAGAATCCCAATAAGTGAATTTTAGTTACAATATTTGGACACATAGGAAAAGAAAATTCCTAGACTGCTACATATAAACATAGGTCCTATAGAACATCTGCAGTTGCACAGCGTCTAAAAACAGTGACAGCTTGTTTGTCTGGAATTTCTGCTGTTGTTGATGCCTCAAAACCTTGAGATATACCTTTTCAGTGTTTACTTGAAGCTCATTCAATGTAAGAAAG
>NW_010103057.1:22595-45095 GCF_000699245.1 Pterocles gutturalis | reverse complement strand
AATATGTGTGTCATATTGTCAGGCAAATATATGTTAAAATGTCACTTTGAATATGAAATAATACATTTTAGGGGCTTGACTCATTAAAGAAAAATATAAGTGAAAGAAAAAATTTCTGTGGGTAAGCCTGAAAGAGAGCTGGGCAGGAAACACTTTCCTGCCCTGCAAAAGTTCAGGATTCCCTTTATTTTTTTCCCCCTCTGCATTTCATAAAAATCACAATCTTACGAGGGCTTCCACGAAAATAAAAGGTGCACAAACGAGCAGGATACCCTCTGTCATTCTCCTTATCCCTCCCCTCCACCCACCACTGTCGCAGGGCAGCCGAGAGCACAGCAAAGCTGAGGTCCCTGGACCGGCAGGTCTCACACACCCCACAGCCCTCAGCATCAGCCACTGTCCCCATTTTGGAGCCACTCCACTGGGGTAGCATAATTCAGGATTCACTGTCCAGCAAACCCTGGCTCTACGCAAAGCCATGCCGGAAAGGCAGATCAGGACTTCAGACTTGACCTGAACAACAGGCAGGTAGCACAGGTCTTTCCTCCTTTCCCCATTTGGTGACAAATTCAATCCCAACCCATCCTTTCCTGAATAAAAGTAGTCAAAATTGGCATGTTCTGATTCAAAAACATTTTGTCAGAGAGCTGCCAGTCAGGAACCACCATAATCCAAAATTACTCTGGTTTAAGCAGACAAAACTCCTCTGAAGTGACCTACATCTGAATGCACGGGTTGGAAATGCAGACCAAAGAGGACATAGGAACAACCAGTAAAAAGCTATTAAATAAACACAACCAGAGGAAGCAAAAGTATGCCTATCACAGACACACAGTAAACACTGGCATATCAACACTGACGAAGGCCACAATTATTTTCTTCCACTGTCCAGATGTTACAAAGGAATAAGACAGCTGTGTTTGGGCAGCAGCGCTGGCAGAAGGGCTCGTCTCACCTGTCCTTCATCCCTCCCTTTACTCCTGGCCCCTGAGGTGCAGGACAAGCCATTTTGGTCCACTCTGAGAGGGGCTACCAAGAGCAGCCCCCTCCCAAAATCAGCCCCCCCAAAAGCCCTCAAGACAATATTATGCCATGCCTGATAAAAGTATTATTTCAAGAAGACTGGCATCTGACACCCACTTACGATAGATGGTGAAGCAGGCGAAATGCAACCTTTTTTGCTAACATCTACATAAAGACTAAGGGTAGGGCAAGCATAGGAGAGCAACCCAGCCTTGACATCAAATACTCAGTGAGCCAGTTCTTCGGCCACGTAAGAGAAAACAGCTATGTGAAAACCCCTACAATCAGCAACCCCAGACTCTTCTGGAGTCTTCCTAAGATCTGCAGGACTATTTCAATTCATTTCACCTCTGGGCTTGTATGACTTGTATGTGCAATTAACAGCAAAAGTTAGAGAGTTTGCAGGACCAAGCCCACTGTCTAGTAATTGCTGAAAAGATTTAAAGTTTTTCTTTACTTTGCTCATTTAGAGATGGGTTTTACCTGTAGGATTTTGGTATGGAATGGTAAGGGGGAAATTAAAATCTTCAATTCTGATCCTCGGGCATCTCAAGAAGCACCTTTGTTGGGAAGAGGTATGTGCCAAATGATAAAAAGCAGGTTTATCGTGTATCTAGTTCCATACGATTGCCTTGAATTATAACCATAATTGAAGCAGGTAGCAATTAAAAAAAAAAACCACAACAGGTTACAGTAATATGGCCAGGTGTTAAGGGTGTCATGTTGAAACCTAACTATCATCAGGAACAACTATCCAGTGATAACACAACTCAACCCTACTTCTACTGAAAAAAAAAATCATCAATTCAGAGTTTTAAAGAGAGGAAACTATAAAATACTTATGAAACGATAGCTTGGGAAAAATGCATTTTTCATTCCTAACTATCTTGTTAGTGCATCAAATTACAAAACACCATCTGAGGCAGATTTCACCACATCACATAAGAGGACATTTCATAAGTGATACTGCTCTCATCACAGTCTAGTAGAGAAAGAAAGAGGGAGTTTGTTTATAGATTCTTTCTTGTTTGTTTTACATTTTCTACGTAGAAAAAAAAAATCCAATAACCCACAAAAAGATGTAGGTCAAATGTTCTCATCTCAAATCTTCCTTGATAAGTAGCGATTTAAGAAGTCTATATAAAAAATGTGTTATTCCCTTTCAGCTCGTAGGAAAAAATGTTTCAGAAATAGCACATAAAAAAATATTCAATGTCACTAAAACTGGAATAGAAAATGTTTTATAGATTAACAAACATTGTAATGAATTTGCACAACCTTAACTGACTGTATACACAGCATAATGAAATGGTCCACATCCTTTCAAAGAAAAATTAGGTATTCCAGCACATAGCTTTAGAAAAGCATTGTTCGGAAAAACCTGCATTTTTTCACAGCTACCATGTAATTTGTGAGATGCATTTTTAAATGATCTGCAACTGCAGCAGGCTTCATCAGTCAGATGATACAGATAGATAATTCACCAAACTGTCACATGATCTTCCATCAGTCTAAAAGATGCGAATATATTGCCACAAGCTTTGGGAATAATGGGTGCACCTGTTTACAGTGTCACCTCTGTTTGCTAATTGTCTCCTTGAGCTACATTTTACTTCTAATGCATTTATTTTTGACAGGCAGTGTCTATTTAGAAATCACATTACTTCAAGTGCAATTGTTCTTTTGTCTATCAAGTAAATGAAGTGTTGTTATACAGATTTCAGGTTCTGATTAGTGAAGTATCAGCACACCACAAAGGTCAATCAGTTATTTACCTGAAGTAACAGAAGTATGACAGGCCTCCTGGATATCCTCTAGATCATGGTATACCTCATAGTACTATTAATATTTTAGATTTCAAATACATACACATACACTTTTGTTTGCAAGTATATATTACATAAATGTATTAAATCTTCTAAAACATACAGTATTCTACATACACAGAAGAACATAAGGAAAAAAGCACTCAAGAGGAAAATGTCCATGTTGACGCAGACCCAACTCATCTACGCCAGTATTTTAAGGCAAGATAATGGTGAAAACCGATGGGTTGGTCCCACAAACATTTTGCAATGGTTTATGCACACCAACAAAATCAATGTTTTAAAAACACAATTTTTCATTGTGCTTCCTGCTTTTTATAGAACAGTGAAACAAAACGTAGTTAAGCTCACTTGCATTAGCTTCAACTAATAAGATGCCATAAGAAATTAAGATGAGCCACTTGAGGTCTGAGAAGGACCACAGGGGATTTTTATTAACACCCATACCCTCATGCCTGCAAGGTTACCAGTGTTCAGTCAAATAATCTGTCTCAACAGGTACAAAACCATGCTGTTATATATATAGATATATATAACATGCAAGTAGAACTATACTATCAAACAGGAAATTTTGAAAACTCAAATCAGCACATAGATCACACAGCCACTTCACTGCATATATATTGATCCTATTAAAAAAAAGGGGGGCGGGGGTGCAACACATTTTAACTGTTTATTACCATGGTGGAAAACAGTACTACTGTAGTTCGCCAAAGCTTCATTATTTCTCATGTACCTCTCTCCAAGTTCCACATCCCATGCTCAGCTCTTCCACACAACGACAAGGCAGAAGAGAAGCACATGAGAGCAATACTGATCTCCCAAATCAAAGGCAAGGTCCAAAGCCAACACCTACCCATCCTCGCAAAGGTCTAGGTACAGACTGGTGACTACACGCATGACAACCTCAGGGGCTTACCAGGGATTTCCAGCCACCACTGCTGTTTTACCAGTTTGCCAAAAGAAACAGAGACAAAAAGCCACATTTGCCTTAAGTCACATTCTAAATTGGCTCCCAGGAGCATTCCTCTACCTTGTTCACTAAAGCATGGTGTATGTTTTCTCAGTGTTTAGCATATGCTATGTAACCTGAGCAGGACTCTTATTGTTCTAGTAGCTGTTTTTCTAAAGTATGTTCCCATCAGGACCATAATTACATGCAAAATACTAGAGTTAGAGTCATTCATAAAGTCATTTAAAATTTTCTCTAACACTTTCTAGCAAGATTAGGGGAATCTTGAAACAGAATATGGAAGAAATCACAAATCTTGGTCACAGATGCAAACTGATGATAAAAGTTCAAACTACTCCAAGTTAGTTTATGCATTCCAAGACCCAAAATGCTATAGGGGACTCTCCCCGATATACCTTGAAGAGCAGTGCATTTTTCAAGTATTTCTGCAAATGTAAGCACAATTTAGATAGACTTAATCATTCATGAGCATCTTATATACCTGTATCTATGACTAAAGCTCCTGGAAACTTCAGTCTGAACTTCTCTAAGCGTATTTCTCCTGCAGCTTCTGAAGTTAAAAATCACAACTGCCATACACTTAGCAGCAGCAGGATTGAGCCTGACGCTTGTAAAAGAGGCAACGGACATGAAATTGCCTTTTGCTCATGAGCCTAACATGTCTCTTTGGGAAGATGTGTCTCCTACCATAGCCCGACATTGCAGGAAAGAGATCATTTATGTGGCAAGTGTACAAATTTATTTAGTAATTTTACACCTACCCCAAGAATTACTGTTTTCTTTTACACAACAGCAAGCAATCTTTAGAATATTACTTTGCATACAGAGAAGTGGATACTCTAACAATAAAGCTGCTTGCCTAAGACTAAATCCCGCCAAGCACTTCTTTCGCACACAAACAGTCTCCTTGAAATCAATGAGATTTCTTGAATGAGCTCTTCACACAAGTAAAAGCATCAGGTCCTTAAACAGCAGAAAGTACAGACGACCATGTTAACATAAAGCATCAAACAGGAGGAGGTTTCAGCAATGGAGTGAAGTACAGTCACCTACCGTACGTGGTTAATGAGATGTGACAGGCCAAACCCAGATCAAATGTAAACGGGGGAAGTTTCCTGCCTGGAACAAAACCTGCTGAAGAGGTCTAAGCTTTGTTTCGTGTGCAGTGTCAGGTAGTAGCAATGCAATTAACCATCATCCAATGAATTACCAAAGCTCACTAGCGTGACGATCACCAAAATAACACCACAGACAGTCTAGAGACACAGGAAAAACACAGCCATCTACCTTCCAACACCCACAGCTGGACCACAGGTGACTGTCCAGCCCTGGAGACATTGGAGAGATTAGGCGTGATGCCATCAAAAAGGATCCAGGACATACACATGCAGAGAGCTTTCCAAAAACACCATGGCACTGTTCTCCTGAATACCCTGGGTCCCGCTTGTTTTTAACACAGTCCACCTGCATGCCTCCCAGGCAGCCCGACAGCAGTGGTTGAACACAGGCAGCAGGCACTGCTTCTCACCCATCAGACCCCTTCTCCCCCTGCAAACACCCCACGGCACCGCTGAAGAGCTAGCCAGCCTTTGACCCTACTTTACCTCAACTTCTGGACCTCTATATAATTGACAATGGAAACATTTAATTCTGTTCAGTCACTGCATTTCTATTTTAATATATATTTCAATATTGGAGGGAAGGGGGGGTGAGGACACAGCTCTTTCCAAGCAGAACTAATCCTCCTTTGAGGTTGGGCGAGCCCCACACAGCTCTCAAATCCTAGCAGCAAGAAGCGCTGGGTAGCTGGGGAGGCTGCACATCTCAGCAGGTTGTAAAACAAGGATAAACAACAAATTATAACTTCGTGGCAACTTCCGTTTTCCCCCTGCAGCCTGGGATGTGCGAGACTGGCCGCTGAGCGCGTGGGTAAGTGTGGGGAGTGCATATGTGCCAGCAGAGTTTATAGTGAAGGAGGGGAGCACGTGGGTGGTAGCAATTTAAAAAGCAGCTGTGTGTATGTTTTTCCCGGTTAGACTGTGAAATCACAAATGGTGGAATCAGCACTGTAAGCTTAAAACCACGCTAACCCACTTGGCTGCATTTTATTGTTAACTCTGCGTCTACATTTTTCCTTATTTTTACACAAAACACTGACTTCTCTGCCCCAGCTACCTACTTTTATTAATAAGGATTAAATCTCACTAAATATTTCTAATGTAGTGATAAAACGGTGAAGAATGAGAAAGTGTTATAAAACAGGACATTTGTGGACAGAGCCTTTCAAACATTCCTACTGTTACATATATTTTCTCTAAGTAATCCGGAATGTATTGGTATTTTGAAATTATATATCTCTAATAACACGAAAGTACTTAAGAACAGAAATAGACAGTAATGGAAAATGCAGTCAACTGTTGACAACATATAGAATTTCAGAAAATAATTTACAGAGAACAGCACAGCAGATGAGTCAAAATTTTCTCAAAAATATTTCTTGCCTCCGATAGTCCAATGTAATTCATTTTCTATCTCTGTTCATTAATCATTGTTAAAATTAGTGATCCATTTCTTCCACTCTGCCATCTGCACTCAGCTTCGTAACAAACATGACACCTTCCTGCATAATAAAACCTGACAACTACGAGGATGCATTTCCAAATAGCTTTCTGCATATTTGCACCTCTATAACTGATTCCGTTGTCAGACAAAAGTGGATTATTTAACCAGAGTTCTTTCTTTATCAATTCAGTACACAGACGTGTGCTTGTGAGGGAGTGCGCGTGTGTGTGTATGTGTGTGTATAAAATAACCAAGTAAAAAAAATCACTTAATTTGAATTAAAAACAAGCTATAACAGTTCTCTTTGAATTCTCACAGTAGGTAAAATCGATCATATATGTATGTTAGTTTTAATCTTCTGCTATGAAGCTTAAGGATGTAACATTTGGACTGGCTTCATCTTGTAAAGTTTGCATACACAAGAATTATCCTGACACTCCAATTTTCTCCAAAGGAAAAAAAACAAAACAAAACAAAAAAACCCCACACCCAGCTCGGTTTTGTTTCCCAGGCTTTGATCACTGACAATTTCACATAAATATTTTTAAGATAAGATGAAATATCCAAGCAAAGAGAAGATACAAAAAAAGTGCACAGATAAATAATTAAAATTCAGGATGTCATTTCCATCCTACTCAGGCTAGCCTCTAATCTCCTGGTGGCAGACAGGGGACCGGAGATCAGGGTTCGGTTCTTGGTCTCTTTCCATTCCATCAACAGACTTGGAAAGCTGTGGCAGCAGGACATGTGAGTGGTCCCTTCGTAAATGCTAATTACACTTAGATCCCACTGATTAACAGAAGCTGCAGTTCTCAGCACACTGAAAATCAGGCTAATGGTGGGAGCATGAGGCCATACACATGCAAGTCAACAGGAACCTGTCTGCCAACCGTGAGGAATCTGGTGCCCTGCTGGCAGCGCTCTGTTTGACAGAGCTGCCCAGCCGGCCAGAGCAGAGCCGGTCAGCCACGACAGCCTCCGTCCACTTCTGCGCAAATGTGGTGGGCAGTGCGACAGTGGGGCGGGGGCACTGAGGAACATGAAAGTGCAGACTAGAGTCCTCTGATGGCTAAAACTAGTTACCAAACCCTTTAAAATACCAAACCCTTTAAAAATTTCAGGCCTGAAAAGTGTATTAATCGTTAACTGGAATTGGAAAGAGCAATCTTTTCCAATAGAGAAGATTATCGTCCCATGGTAACCTCAAATAACTGTGCCTACAGCAAGTTCTGCAGGTGCCCAGTAACAGCAGGCAGAATGACAAATATGGCATCCAAGACAGGAACTGTTACTTTTTCAGCCAGTTTCCTCAATGTTAAATTTTGAGCCATGGCTACCACAATAACCCATACCCACAGAAATACTTGTTTACCTCCAGGCCAGGTGAGCCCATGGCCACCGAGCAGCCTCCCAGGCATGACACCGCTGCTGCCCAGGCTGCTGCACACATGCATCTGACGGCTGCCACCTCCGAGGACAGACAAGCTCTGGGGAAGAGCTGAGGGCTGACAGCATGGTAGGTAGCGTTCAAGAGACCACACTCACTTCCCAGCTCTGCCAGCTGACCTACTCACTAAACTTGGACGAGCTGTCCCAATTCCAAATGTCCCCATTTTCCTGTTATTAATGGAGATGCTGACACTTGCGTCCTTTGCGACCCACTGACGAAAAAAGCTAAATGGCTTTCAATAGCGTCACAGACTACGACGCGTATAAGGAAGCTGTATCGGTACAATCTGGTTAACAAACACCTTCTCTTGGTGTCCCAACTCTCATCTGAGCACTACCACTAGTATCATTCCTCTCTCTGACGAATTTGTGACAGAACCTGTCAGTGGAGAAAAGACCTTCCATTGCTAAAATCTTAAAAACCTTATATAGCATAGACAGTATAAATTATGGAATATATATTTCAATGCTTCTTTTTGACTACATAAAAGGGGGAACTTCCGTACAAGCCCAGAAGGTCAAATCCAAATTCAAACATCTCCAACATACAACACGAGAAGCAGCAGAACACTTTAAGAACAAAGGACCCAATTCTGCCTTCAGATGTATGCCTGCCACTACCACACATACAACAGGCCAGAATGAGACCCAAAGTTTCTGCAAGAATTATTTCAGAAAGTTAAATAATTTCTGTATTGAAGGAAGTTAAAGAAAAATTAAATCAATCTATTTTTTGATACAACACTGTCTAATACAACAGCAAACGTATGTCACTCTTTGGAAGAAAATCTGCATCTGACATTAAAGTGTCTGTTCGAAATTTAAACCAGATGTGATATAGAACAGCTGAAATCTAAAGTTTGGAAAAAAAAAACAAGATGTGGAAGAGATATAGCAACTGACTTCTCCCGCTAGATACTGCAAGGGTAAGAGAGCCCTCTTTTTAAAGCATTCAGACCAGAACCTTTCTAGGTACACACAAACATTTTAACTAGTTGGTATTATCTTTTTAAAATGCATTTTATTTGGGGGTCTAGGGCTTGTTCGGCTTGTTTTGTTTTCTTCTTTTCTTTAATTTCCTCTCAGTTTGTCAGTTTGGAAATCGACTGTCTAGCCTATTTATGAATTTTCTGTATGTTCATGTTCAGCTCTCAGTAAGCACTTGAGAACAACTACCAACTATTCTTTTTATTCTTCACTTGGAAGAAAAAAAAAATCAAACAGGCATTGTCTCTGTAGCTGCCTCTTTTGCCTTTTAGTTTCCTTTTTTCTTCACATGTCTGCATACTGACACATTCAATTTCAGGTTATCAGCACATCTGAATTACAGAATACTGATGGGGATAGAGGGCAGGCCTCTCTGGACTGATTAGCATCATTTAAGAAAGCATTCACTCGCTTGCTTCATTGGCTGCAGGGATTCCATGATGGGTGGCCTTTTAGCATTAGAAGTCAATATGGAGCAATCTCATTTGAATTAAATATGGACAAAAGAAAAGATTTGATTGTGGTTATTCATAGCTAACCTTTTAATTTTGCAAAGCTCTGAAATTTGGGGGTTTGTAAGCCATAAAACTTAAATATACTTAGTTTTTCATTTCTTTTCAACTCGCTCCTCTTCTCCTCCTCCAGTTTTTATGTACTTTTTAATTTGTGCAAAACTTAAAACCAGAAGCTTATTTCAAAAGAAATGTCTGGATGAATATTCAGGAAAACCTTTTAACCTAGTTAAACCTACACTGACTACAAAAGGAGGAATGCCTGATTCTAATCCATAAATGTATGTAAATCCACACTGAAAAACATATTTGTCTCTATCAGACTCATACTTGTTTCCGAATGGACCATAAATGCCGCCAAGTATTTCATTAACACAAATAATTATGTATGGCTAGTCATATTATGACCTTTGTTAACAAGAGCCTAAGCCTGTGGAAAGGTTGCCATGATTTAAAGTACAGCAACAAAACCTGATCATAGGGAAAAAAAATTCTGTTCTCACATTAAAGAAAAATTAATATATGAACCAAAACATAAAATAGCAATGGCAAGTTCTCACTAACTAGTAAAATCACAGAAACGTATCACATCAGGCTACAGAAATAGTTGGGAGAAAATAAGTAAAACTTGAGTTTTCCAATAGATTAAAAGAAGTGCAAAATTTGTCTTCCGAGTAGATAAAAGCACTAAAAGTGTAGCCAGCCTCTCTGAATATCTGATCCCTCTGCACTTGAAGACAGTGGGAGTTTTGCCATTAACTTCAATGGAAGTAAAATCAGACATTGAGAAATGAAGCGGAAATGGCTTTTGCTGAGCTGGGCTGGCTGCCATGATACGGGATAAGCTCAGCCTATGAGGAACACAGGAGAAATATCACACTGCTTCTAGCACATGACTTGTCCCTTTGCTACCTATCCCAACAGACTAGGCTTAAATTTGAAATATATAGTTAGCTCCAGTCCAGACAACTTCACAGATATCCCAATGAAGGGGAAAAGTATTAAAAGGCCTTCAGGAGGTGTCTCCTAGAAAAAGATTCCAGCAAATCATTCCTGCATTGCAGACACCATTGAAAGTCAAACCAAGATATGATTAAAGCATTTTCATGGATCATATCAAAAATTAAATTAGCCCCACAAAAAGAAGCAGGTAAACACTACCTGAATTTACACCTTTTAGTTGTTTTATGGAAGTTAAGCCTGGAACCATCCAAAGTAATCACAGAATTACTCCTGTATTCATCAAGATTTTAGTTCATTTCTGCTGTTGTAATATAGAAGGCACCTAGATGAAAGAGAACGGAAGGTAGGAGTACATTTCCTGGGGAAGCATCTGCATTCAACTTTTTCAAATTGTATGATCTCACTGTAGCGTTCAATAGTTTTAAAACTCAGCTTTTCCAAGTTTCCCTCCTGTCCCTAATTTACTAATTTCCAAAAAAATTTTGATTTTAGGGTTTCTTCAAGCCAATATACCAGACCTCTTCACTCTCACGCAGCATTACATCAACAGCATCCTTAGCATGCATTTTGTCCATTTTTAAATGGAATAAGTCTAAATAAAGAAACAAAAGCGCTTGGGAGTACTTTCACTGCAGCATAAGCATTCTAAAAAGGCCCTTCACAAATGTTTCCAATATGCTTTATACTGCAACCCAATGTGCAACTTCTAAACTACACCACCACAAGTAAGAAATTAGAAATGTTGAGGGCTATTGAACACTGAATTTTCACAGTGCATCTGCACAAAGTTATTTAGCACAGATGTTTCTGTAATTGTGATCCACTGGAAAAACTCAAAGTGTTCAATGGTCCTCACACTTCCACCTGCAGAGCAGTACTGGTCTAGTACAACTATGCTGAGCTGTAACGTATAAAAAGCAGCAGTAGAGGCTGTATAAGGCTTGGTAAGATTTTCACAAACAGTGTTATTCTGCTTTGTTTGTGGAGGGGTGACATGATTTTGGGTTTTTTATTTTCGTTTACAAAAAGGCCCACATATTAAAAAGGGGTGAAATAGATTTTACATGCCTGGCTTTGAACCTGGGAATCTCCCACAGTGCAACTAATTGCATTGCCAACAAGACACAGGAGTACACCCACAAGCAGCATAAAATGTAACTGTGAGGGGTGTGATGGTAAGTCTTTATAAATAATACATTCATCCCAAGGTGCACTTGTGTCTACGTTGTTAATGTAGGTATTTTTTCATTAGTAGCTGTAAAGATATCTGGGCAGGTGAACATCAATATGCCTCTAAAGACAATAAAAATGAGGAAGCAACAAGAGGACAGGACTTGCTTCTTAAGCAGAATGGTTAGGTACATTCAGTTTGAGCAACAGCAAATGAAGGGAAGATGATTACAGTGACCTTAGCTCTCCTATGCATTCACTTGGCCCCAGAAACTCCCAGGACAGCATCACCCTATTCTGACTTTCAACAAAAAAGTGTGTCTCAGAGATGCAGAGACAGGCAGTATCTTCCTGCCCACAGGAAGGGCTGAGCATAGAGCAGGCAGCACAAACCAGCTTAAAGAGCACTGAATAAGGACCAATAGCCTCTTTTTCATCCCACTGCCAATGTACGAGGAAGCAGGTGGACCACTAATTTAACCGCCCTTGCAAATCCCCACAAAAGGGTGATAAAGAATTTTTTAGCCAAGAAAACAAAAGGGAATTGATGAGAGAAAAGATTATAAGCAAGCTAAGGATAAGACAACTTTGACGGAAAAACACATCCTCTAACATGGCTATCAGCACACATCGGACTGTAGAAGCACATGAACACGTAGTGATAGGTTGCTGGTTTTGCAAAACACAAATCCATAATGTGTACTCATATTTTAAGCCACAAAAAGTGAGGATAATGGCTAAGTTATCATTTGAAAACTGGCTGCAGTAACTGCACAATACATTTTTCAAGGCACATGAACAATAATATGACAATTGCACCCAACTTGATAATCACTTTGTGCTGCTGTCCCACCAGCTCTAACAAACTGATCTAACAAATTTAACCATGTCAGTTCCTCTGCAGGAGAGCAAGCAGGATCACTTCATTGCTCCAAGAATCTATCTTTTACAGTTCTTGTCACTAAGTTGTTCCTAGAAGTATCTTTTTTTGCTACAACACTCTTCTACCATCTCTAATTTTCTATGGAGTCCCATACAACTGTTTCACCCTTCTCTCCGTCACTCCTCTCTGTTTAGGTGATCTCTTTTTTGTTCACATGCCTTCTTCCAAGTTTACGTTCATGACACCCACATCTACCTCCTACACCTGTCCCCTGCCTGAGCCTTGCATGTCTGTCTGCACCGGAGACCATCTCTTATGTTGCTGCCAATTTAAACTTGAATGGATAAAACTGAACTATGTGTCTTTCCTTTCAATCTCCTGCCATTCCCTACTTTCTTTATCACTGTTAATTGGCAATGCCATTTCCTTGCCACCTTCAGTGTGGCTCCTTATTCTCTGCCTCAAAAATTACAAATAACTCCCAAACCTGCCGCTTTTTCCTGTACCACAGTTTGAGAAACCATCTCTTCTTTCTAAGCAACCAAGACTCTTCAACTTCTCCATCCTGACTATTACTGCAACTACCTCTACTTACTCATTCCCCAAATACTCAGCTCCACCCCAGCATTGACAGCTGTTCACTGAGTAGGCCCAAGTGTTCTGCAATGGAAACAATAAATAATTAAACGATAATGAGGAGGCAGCGTGCTGATAGAGGAGGTGGCACTACATCCTATAAGACAGGACCAAATCAGTGTGCCAAGATAAGGGAGAAACCAGGCTGATCTATAAGCTGAATTTTCATTTAAGACTGAAGAGCAAAATTCTGGTTGGCCATAGTAAACATCCGACAGTAGCAACAGCACTCTGATCATATTAAATTTAGCCCCCTGGGAAACATTTTCAGAGATGTGCATAACGTCCTTTTGAAAACTGAACACAGGGCCAGAAGCCCAAAGGCATGCAAGCCCTTGACCCTTATTCGGGCACCTAAATCCCACTAAAATGGAGATCAAGCACCTAAAAACCCAAAAGGCTGCACACTTCAGAAGATCTAAGCCACAGGCATGTAGCTCCCTGAGAAACTTTTGAAGTTGTAACCCCTGGTCAAATGCTATCTTAAATACTACCATCCCACCACCTCGGTTCTCACAGCCGTTTTATCTGGCTGATGTATTTATTCCTGTCCTGTACTGCCACAAGCTGTAAAAATAGCTTTATTGTTCCACCTTAGAGGTAGCTGCTGCTCAGTAGGAAACCTTCTTACCCGACCATCTCACAGCCATTTTGTTAAACTTTGTAAGTGCAGCAAACTTTAAGGTACTCGAGTGAAAGTTCACAGGTAAGCGCACGCTCCTCTTCTAACCACAGCGCTAATCCAGAAACATGAAAATAACGTCTACTGCACAAAACATTCATTCAGTCCTCTTTCATACTAAACCTCATGGTGTTTAAAACCTTGGCACATTTTTGGGTTTCCAGCTATTCTCACTGCACAACACGAACAGAAAGTAGCTGCCTAGAAATAACCATTTCTGAAAGCTTTAGGTCTCCAGTGCCCTCTGTATTAGAACACTGATCCTTTTCATGAAAGAAAAGGGACATTTTAATGTTCAAGAGAAAATTTAGTCTCAAAAAAAAAAAAAAAACAAACCCACAAAAAAAGGGAGAAATGTTAACAGTCAAATGGTAATAGGGAAAACAAGGGAGGAATTAAAGCTGAAACGTCATCCTTAACTCACCCCCACCGTGCCCAACTCTTGCAGGGGTCCTCTAACAATTGGTAATCCTTCATAGTGTACCATATGTGCTGCAATAACAAGGCCCAGTGAGGTACGTTAAGGATGTCGCTTCAACCTTACTGCCTTGCTTCTGCAAGATGAGGGCAGAACCTTAACTCCATTTTAACATAGTCTAATGACTGAATAAAAGAAAAGTTGTACTTTCCTAGGACAATGCCGCTCAGTTTTGTAGTGTAAATAAAAACGGCTTAAATTGGTCAGCTGCTAACCACATGGTAATAATAAGTACAACAGATCGAAGTTCACAATTATTTCAGATTTACTCTCTTCCTGATCTTTCATTTTTATCAGCAAAACATCCTCTTGGCAATGGGAAGCTAAGCTGAAACTAAAGTGAAAGAAATGCAAGAAGTAAATGACAAAAGACACAATTTTATGAAAGGAAAATATTCAGACCTCAGCCTTGACCTTGACCTTTTACTGTCTTTTAACATTAAACATTTGCCCCACCTTCGAAAAGATAAATGTGGCTTTTGATGACAGCCTATGTTATCTGAGGATTAAAATAGCCCTCTTGCAGTGCTCAACATTAAAGTCTTCCGCATTTGCAAAATTGCAAACAGATGCAACTCAAGTACCTGCAAATAATCTGCCAAGACCAATTTCAAAAGGGAGATTTCAAAATATGTGGAAGTCATTAGGACATGTATTATTTTTGCAATGAATAGGCGCCAGGAGTGTCTCAAGAAGCAGATGGGTGCTACTTTGTTTATAAAAGATCAACAGAATATTTGCCTGTAAATGAAGACGTATAAGCTATATGAAACAATTATGTTAAAATGGTGAATGTTTCAAAGCTAATTGTAATGGTCTTTTAAGATCTGAATTCCTCATTTCTTACAGCATGCTAAAATATCATTTTAGGTTTGGTCTTGATTGATATAATTACAAAAATGGCAGAAAATTAAAGCAAATGCTGTCAGTTTTGCTGTTGGAAGTGTTGTCACTTTATCACTTGTTTACAGTTGCACCCATACTGATAAGTGAATATTTTTCAACATGCATAAAAAAATACAACCTTAATCTCATGGGAAAATACAGAAAGGACAGTAAAAAATGTTAAGCTTAAAAACAAGCAAAAAAAAAAAAATTTCCCAAACTGCAACATACTACCTAATGACCAGCAGTTTTAAAATTCACATCTTTATAAATTTCCAGCTTAATAAAACAGAAGATCACAAAGGAAACTATGACTATATATAACACATATAAATTTATAAAAAACTCAATAAACATTAATGCATTATCCCTGCAACAGAACAATAAGCCGTAGCACAATACAGCTGGTTAAAATCTCGATGTTGTATTTCTCAAAGTAATATATTTTAAATCAGGCTTCCAAATGATAATGAAAAATTTATCTGTGCAGATACTAAATCTACTTGGCATTATTTACCATGAGGAGGATGTATAAACTGCAAGAAAACCACATATTTTACGTGCCCATCAAAAATATTAATTGCTTGGGCAAAAAGAATTTTGCACTGCTGATTAAGATGGCTACATCCAGAAAATTCCAGTGAATACTTTTACATTTTCCTCAGTACTGGTAAAGACTATAATTACAACCATAGCTTAATATATGTATTAAAAAAATGTCAGGGGGAGGGGGGTGTTTTAAGTTTTGCTGTGGGATTTTTGGTGGGGTTTTTTGTTTGGTTTGGGGTTTGTTTTGTTGGGTTTTGTTGTTTTGGTTTTTTTTACATAACTAGACTTCAGTACAAGTTTATAAGAAATGTTTATGTCAAAACAGTAACTCGAAATTTGCTGAGATTGTAACATACCAACAACTGCATGGCTGCTTTCATTTATTGCCATTTCCACTAAATTGTGATACAGCAGGCTTAAAACACAGTGGAAGCCCTCAGGTTAGGAGACCCAGTGAAATTAGAGAGTAAACACAAACACTTTTCACACTCTCAAAGTTTCACTAGGTCCTGCAAACTGCAATCTTCACTTTTTTTCAGTGTGATGAAGTTTCTGCTAGGACCTAAAAACTCTCTTCTTCACTGATAATCTTCCAACTGGGGCTTCTACTGTTAGTGTATACCTGTAAGATAGAGAGAAGGAGAAAGTAAGAAGAAAGAGAAAGAAATAAAAAAAAGCTGCTAAAGAGAAATAATGGAAGATAAGCAAGAAGAGATAGGCAAAGGGAAGAAAAGAACAAATGACAGAGCAAGCAAAACATTAAAAACTATTATTTGAATTAAAAAGAAAAAGAATGCTCTATGTGTGAATGAAACATCACAGTATGGGATTAGTGGAATATATCCTTGTCGATATATAGGTTAGATAAACATACTCAAGGTAAAGCATATATAAAAACAAACCCGCAGTTAGTGGAAATGTTTTTCAAAACTTGCATTGGCTGCTATATAAATACAGTGAGAAAATATCTAGTGCCTTCTATGAGACATGATTAAAAACAGAAGTGAGCTTCCATCTCCCAGCTCAGGGTGTCCAGTCTCAGCACTATGAACAAAATCAGAGTTAAGTTGCAGCTAACTCAAGGCTAATGGGAGTAATAGACGAGTAAAGATTGAAAGATCCAACACAAAAATAATGCTGTTCTGTCATTTTTAGAGCTAAAAGGCTTTGGAACCTGCAGGTCACTCGGTGCACGTGGGTGGTTCCCACCCGTGGTCAGAGCGAGCCACACGAGCACAGGTCAAGAGAGCTGAGCCACAGTAGCCTGGGCAGCAGGGAACGCACGGGCCATCTTTGTGCAAAAACCTCATTATGGAACATTTTCACCTTTAAAAGTACAGCTCTCTCACCAAATGCTGCACTTCACACCCCTATTTTCAGGGGTGCTTCATGACCAGCTCCCCATGGGACACCTGTGGGCAGATCTACTGAAGAGAACGACAGCCAAGCAGAGTCTAATTCTAAAAAAATTCCCGTTTGCCTACAGCAGCAGGAAGCTGGTGATAACAGCTGGTGCAAAAGAATAAGACACTAACACTAACCAGCTCCAAGTGGACAAATGTAACCCAAATGAGGTGCAGCAACCAAGTCAATGCCTTCAGAACTGCTTCTGACTAGTGTCCTGGTCCCACACGGTGACGGGGAAGGACCATCTTATCTTGGATCATACTTTCTCCAATGCATTCAGTTTCTCCATTGTAGCTTTTTTAAGCATTATTTCCATTTTTACTGTAACCAACCCAGGTCAAATAAACACAGATATTGCCTTCTCTTCCTAGCCCAAACACATCTGGGGATCAGATTACCAGAATTCAGCCACAGGATGATCCCTTTACCTCCTTAACCTGAAAGGGACATCTCCCTTCCACTGCCCCCAGCCCTCGCTTCAACGCACAGGACCCAACAGATAGGCGACAGGCTGCAAAATAGCAAGCCACGATAGTAAGTTTTATTTGAAAGCAGTTGCCAGGTTCCAGAAATGGCAAGATTCCTGTTTGTTTGGAAGAGGAGGATGTATTTATGCTGCCGATACGGTCTGAGCAAGAGGTTGTCTTGCAGACTGCTCAGAACACATTTGTGGGAGTTCGATTTCAGCTTCCAAAGGGGTCTGTACCATCTGGAGACTCCTACAGCCTCTTGTCCACTTGAGGAGCTTTAAAGGGATCCCATATTTAAAACTGAATTTGAGGGTCACTGGTTGACTCATCCCAGACACATACTGACCCTGTTCTGAGCGAAACATACAATCTTAAAATTATGCCAGCCTCCGCAAAACTATGTGGGATGTCTTACACCATGAATTAATATCCACGAGAGACTTAGCTGAGATCATGAAACTCATTTCACATAAGACAACGAATTAAATCACCCCAGGGACTAAGTACATGAAAAGCCAGCATGCTATCAAACAAGCTAGGTCCCTACAAGGTAGATTTCTTTAAGCAAAATATTAACTATACTTTCAGGATACACTGCTTCTATTGTTTATACGCACCACATAATGAAATGCTACTTCTGTTTTCACCAGATGGTAGCACATATAATTTTCAGGCCTTCAGTTCATATCATAATACAAACAATTGGTATGGCAAATATTACCGATCCGTAAACACTTCCACTGTTCCACAGTTCTTGCACAAAAACAATACAATTTTTTCTATTTCACTGTTGTAACAGAAACCATGATAATTTCTGATATTCCAAAATATATGCATATTTGGTCACTTTTTGCTGCCCGAAACAAATTAAATGATCAAACCTCAGACTGTTTGGCTGTTTCTGTTTTTTTTTAAATAAAAATCAAATATTAACAAAACTATGTGAATATCAAAATGTTTAAACAGTACAATACAGGATGCATCCTTAATACATTTTAACAATAACACATGCTGTGTTCCTACACTGGAATAACATCATCCATACGAATCCCAGGAATTTAGTATATCTGACAGTTTCTCTCAACCACCCATAACATTCTTTCCTGTCTCATTGTAGCTGGCAAAAGAGAATTCTGTAATTGAGTGGTACAGAACATGTGCCCTCCCTGCTAGAAGATGACAGATGGATTATAAAAACTTCAAAGCAGAGCATTTGGAGCACCAGGGGAGAGATAGTGGGTATTTGAACTCTCAGTCTTTACCCAGGAGACAATGGCACTCTGACATGGTGCATATATCAAGGAATGGTGTAACTAGATAGACATAATCTTTCTTTTCAGTGAGTATTTAACATTCTGTTACGAACAAGTTTCAGCCTAGCTAAAGTGCAACTCATCTTAATACTAATCATCATAGCCTGAAAGGCTACATGCCCCCTTTTTTCAATTTTGGTTCAACTGCTCCCTCATAAAACTGTTTTTTAAAGGACAGAAGCAGTGTTATACAGGTGCTCAGGTAGTGGAAAGGCTATTTTTAATCTTAAAAATAATGTTTTACTGGGATTTAATATTTGCATTTGTGTAGGTGAATGTATTTTGCTTGCTGGAATGCTTATTTGCATTGTCTGCATTTAAAGCGCCGCTCCTCCACCAGAGTTTACATACCACATGTTGCTGATCATTCACTGAATAGTTACTGAAGTTACCTTAAATTATTAGCGCTCCTTAAAAAAAAAACCCAACACTTATAAATCTAGAGGCACTCCTGCCGCTATACCACAATGATGGCTAAGAGTCTGATGCCATCTTTATTAAGATAAATTATAATCTGAAAAAAAAATAATCCTTCTGCGTCCTTTAAATACTTGCTAGAAACATAAAGACAGCAAAACCTATTCACATCAGAGGTGTGTTCAAAATTTCTTAAAGTTAGCAATAACTGAATCAGCACACAGATTTTCTAAATCATTACCTTCCCATACAAACATAGGGGTTTGGTATGTCTTGAAATTCTTCATCAGTTTCTTTTTACTGCTACTGCTTGCAGCCATTGCCCCTTGTTTATTAAGAAATTACTTGCTCAAATTGTTTATAAAAATACCTATGACTTACTGTAAGGTCAGAAGTAAAAACAAGTTTAAATATCTCATTTGTCTGTATCACAAAAATCACACACACATGAATTGACACAGTTTGCAGCCGCTGTTCAGGCAAGACCCAGGACTAGAATAGCAAGGGTATTATTGCAGGTCAGAATTGAGGGGTACTGGCAGAACTGCGTGTGGGAAAGCTTGCATAACAGCCACACTGTGCCAAGCTTTAGCCTTTGTTATTAGTCCCTTTAATGAACGCCATATTCACCCAAAATAAAAAAAAAAAATATGCTGCATATTTTAAGTAGAGTGAATTCAAAACTAAACAATTGGAAGATTCAATGCTACAAGAAAGCCGCACAGTAACTATTCCCATTCTCCTACAAATGCATTTAATAGAGTAACATGCGAGCAATTTTAAATATTTAATCCTTTTATTATACAGTTGAAACTAAAAAAAAAAAAAAAAAAAAAAAAAAAAAAAAAAAGTTAAAAATAAAAAAAAAAAAAAAAAAAAAAAAGAAAAAAAGCAAGCACTCTGGAAGATGAGGCTGTAGTTTTAAAGTAGCAAGCAAAAACAATAGCACCAAGATAACACACAGAAAAACAGAAGCAAGTAACTTTGCAGCTGTGTTAATATAAAATGGCATAGCCCCAGCAGTGGAAGGGGCTCTCTCTTAACGCGCAGCCCAGTCCTTCACCGTGGATGGCTCTCTAACTAACAGCACTGTGGCTAACTGCTAAGTTGCCTACTAATGTATATTCTTTCCTGCACAAAACATTAATCCCTGTCTTTACAAGAGGGGAGGAGGTGGAGGACTGTGATGCTTTGAAGGAGACCTGTTTTGAGAAACCCTTTTTAAAGTGCATTTTCATCTTTTCTTTTTTCAGTGATCTTCTGCCATACTGGAATGTAAACACCACAGGAATAGACAGAATCTCGAATTAAGGATTTGGATGCCTTTCTTTAGAAGTAATCTTCAAAGAATGTACATCCCAAACATCACAGTGGCTCAACAAGCTAGAAAGCTAGCTACTGCATGTAAAACTGCACAGGTCATACCTAGTACTTACTACCAGTTGGTTCCCAAATTGCTAGGAAGATAAGCAAAAAATGTTTTGTATCTTGGTATATTTGACAGGCAAGACTATCAGGGACAGTAATATTGCTTTAATGGAAGAAGGACATTCTTTCACAATGGCACTAGTGTACTTATACAAACTGTGTTGTTGAATTAAAAGTTAGCTCAGCAGGGCTCTAGCTTTATTTCTGTTAGTAGGCATCCACCATCAGTCGTCGATGCTAGCGGAGAGGAAAGGCATGTCTTATTTACAGATGCTATTGTGCAGACTTTAATAATAGTAAATACACAGAAGACAGACTATTGTGGATGGAAAAAATATTTGGTTTAATGAACTGTCAACTCATCTCTCGTAATGTTACCCAACCTAAAACCACCAAATCTGGACAAGCTCTTTGATGATATAAAGCAGGCAAGAGGTTTTGTTCACATGCAACAAAATGGAAGAGATAGCTGCCATTAAAAACGTACTAGCCCATGCTAGCACTAACTGCCACACATTTGTTAGATAATAGCTTGATTTTTTTCCTATGAGAATAGCCTTCTGCAAGAAAGAGACATTTAATCAGAGTGATACATGACATCCAAAAACTGAAACCAAAAATTATGGCATGAGCTAAAAGCAAGTTGTCTTCCTGAAGGCAGGATACTGAAATATCTTTTAAGATTAATTCTGGGAGAGAATTCTGAAAGTCAAATGCTGAAAGATATTGAAAATACATTAATTATGCACAACCCAGGATCTAGGAGAGGTTAAACCCCAACTTGGCAGAAAATTGAATCCTTTTATTTGATACAAACTTTGTACATAGTGATGTTGTGTCCTGCATTCCTAATCTCCCTAGATCTACCCATGGAGCAAAAGGGCTGCAAGACAAAGGAATCGGAGATTTAGCCATTCCAGTGTCACCCTACAAAGAAATTAAATCGAACAGGCACTGTGGAAAACAGCTTCTTGCAAGCATTTGTGGCAGAGGTCAAACCTCAGACCTACCTGGGGCAATTGTCCATCTTGTTCTATTACACATTTATAACAACTTTCTTAACTTAAGAGGGATTCACGGAAAGGAGACTTTTCACAGTTGCATCTGATGACTCTCTCAGGAACAACTGTCATTCATGTGCATTAATTTTCTCTGTCACCTTAAGCACTAACCAACCTTTGAAGACATGCTACCCTACGTTCTACGGTGCATATTTTACAGTTTTACCAGAGCTGAATTTTAATCCCTTATATTAATTGTGTGTGTCCATGTGCGTGCGTCTGTGCGCATTTTAACACTGAGGACCTTTGCTTTCTACTCTGGATAGTCTCAATTTTAATACTTTAACCATTCATATCAGAAGGCTCCAAGTTTTGGAGACTAATTTTGAATCATCCAGATTTTGATTCCCGGAAGGGCCAAGCACTTACTTTTCATTATAAAATGCAACAATAGCTGTGCTCAGGAAATCAAGTCCTGCGTCTCTGAGGATTATTTTTCCAAGAATCAGACACACCAAATAAATGTCCTCTTTGGCAAATGCAATGTGAAATCTATGTATTAGGCACACATTCAATTTCATTCTACACATAGATACTTAAATGAAGATTAATCTTATACATTTGCTAAAGACTTGATTGGTCTGTTTGATAACATGATGCTCTCCAAAAGGTCACCAATTTGTCTAAGCATAGAAACAACCACTGAAGTTGCTATAGAAGCAGCTACCCAGAGCAGTAAATTTTGAGGAGATTCTCCCTCTCCAAGGATCAAGATAATTCCAGAACATAGCCATGAATTCTGTTCTGGTTCAAGGTATGGGAAACTCCTTAAGGTAGTATTCTGAGAAAAGGAAAATTGTTAAAGGTCACAGTGTGACACTTTTAA
>NW_010103057.1:0-22564 GCF_000699245.1 Pterocles gutturalis | reverse complement strand
AATGTCCAACGGAGTGGGTAACTTCAAGTCTTAAACTGAGGCTGAACGTAACAACCTCTGTGCCAGCCAAATATTGCTACGCCACAATGTCATGCACCCTACTGCCCGGACCCTCCAGATGAACTCTTGCCATCTTCCCACCTTTTGCCACTGTTCCCATCCCCATACACAAACTCTAAAATTTCCCACTTTCTTCAGCTGTCAACCCTGGTCCCCTTGTGGGAATGAAGTCAGCTCTCTGGAGTGCTACCAAAGACACAGAAGGCAGCAGAAGTTGCAGCGATAAGCTGTCTTTAAACCAGCCAGTCAATCAGTTTTCTCAACCATCAAGTGATGCAAGCGCAGTCCTTGGATCAAAATCCTTGGTTCCCACTGTGTCAGAGCAGCTGATTTAAGAATTTGGTTGCCAGACTTTTCCTTTAGATAACAATAAAGACACTACCAGAAAAAATAAATATCAGCACTCTTCTAAATATACTTTATTTATTATATATTTGTACAATATGCCTATTGCATAATGGTCTGACCCTACTGGCAACAGTGTCAGAGGACTGCCAATGATTTCACGCATGCTGCATGAGCCTTGCAAATTCAGTTCAATTTAGGTAAGGAGAGACTCCTCCATCAACAGAGTCTTACTCTTAAGGAACTTCAAGCCCAGCTGTCCTAGTCTGGAGAAGAAAAGGAGATCTTGAAAGATGATGTGTGGATAAACAAGATAAAATACCTCTTGATTCCACAGCAATTTGAAAATCCCACCCTATTCTTTTTACTAGTTTTCTTAAATAATTTTTAATATCTAAAATTTCAACAAACATTAACCAGAGCAAAATGACACATCATAGGAAATATGGTGAATGGAACTGGACAAGGTAGTCCACTTTCAGAAGGGAATGGGAATGATTCCTGTCTTACAAATAACAGAGAAGTTTCAGTTAGAACATCATAAGCATTTAATTCTGATTTTCCTTAAACAACAGGCCCATACTTTCATTTGTTTGAGCTACTTCTGCAACACAAATAAACCAGAAAATGCTTTTAAAGGGACAAACGAGGTCTCACCTTAAGAACGCCCTGTTCACTAGCTTCCAGGGTACAACTGTAACAGCTACAACTAGAGCACTTACTCTTTTTGTGCAAGTTACAGCCAGTGAAGGGTTCAGTGCTGGATGGTGCTCGTTCTCTTACACATGTCAACCAAGGTAACAATTCACAAATAGAAGGTGATGTAACCACAGCATGTTGTGCTCCACTGCTCCTGGCAGGTAGCATTGACTCTACCCTCTCACCATCTCCTAGCACGGGGAATATTGCAAGTGAGCATTTTTGCCAGTAGGCCAGAGACTTCAAAGAACAGCGTTAGCCACACAGCAACTCAAAGAGAAGTATCGAAATTCACTGTTGGAACAAAAATCACACTTAACTGTTCCTATCCGACTGCCTAATATGCTGTCCTACAAGACTTCATTTTCCCAGCAGCTGTCTCTATCTGAGAGTTTCAGTCCCATGCAGACAACACCACAACTCTCTCTTTACCTGAAGCAGCTGCTTCAACGTGCAATGGCACACGAATCAAACAGTTGCTAATGGGGAACCAGAGTTCTCCTAAAGACAAAGAAACAGGCGAAGACCACTCAACTCAACTATGGTCTTTGGAGACTCCATGAAGTTTGATTCCTCTTTGAATGCATATTTCCTAAGTCTAATAAGAAAAAAAACTATTACAACAATTCAAATCTGACCTCTCACTTGACAGCATATCACCAGGGGAGTCCTGCATCAAACCATCCACATGGGAAACCGCAAGTATATCTCTCTAGAAATACAACCAGACAGACAGTTATTTTCCATGGCTAATCTGTATGTATAAAGAGCAAAGCTTGCTCTACAGGCCTAGGCCCACTTGCTGCCAGCTCTTCCATAATCACAGGACTTAACCAGAGACCAGGAGTATTTTCAAGAGCAAAACTGTTAAGTGCAGAATATATTTGCAGATCTCTGGAGGATAGTATCAAAGAAGAAACTGCTGTATGGATGTTGTGAGCTATGTGGCTGAAACCAAAACAACCTCCCAAAGGGTCAAAGAAAAACTGCTTTGGTTAGGGAGTGACCACTGGCTGAGCCATCCTGTTCAAAGGCAAGACTGTGGCTGGAGGGTAAACTTGGGGTGAGGAATCTGTGCTTCTGCCCAACCAGAGTGAGTGAGAAAAAATGTGGCAGATGAGTATCAACACAGAAAAATGTTAAGGTTTAACATCTGGGGAAAGCAATCTGAACAGCCACATACAACAACACTGAATTTGGAAATGGCCTGTAGGCACAGAAAAGAGATCTTGGAATTGACAGTCCTCTAAAATTGTCAGTTCAGTAACATACCAACAAAGTAAACACAGCCTTAGTCATCATTTAGAAGGGTACAGAGAACAAGAGGGATAGGATCCTTTCATCACAACAGAAACCCTTGGTGCACCTATACCTAGAATATTGTGTGCCATTCTGGCCTTGTCTTTCGAAAAGAATGCAGCAGAGTTAGAGGTACCGAAAATGTCAAATAAAATTATGAAGGAGGAAGAGTTGCTGCTCTGCAGGAAATAAGAAAATACTTATTCTCTCAAACACTAGTACGCTTAGGACCATGCTGCCACAGGAGGTGGGGAAGACAAACAAACTGCAGATTGGACAGATTTGTAGCCAGAAGATCCATAGATCCATACTATGAGGATTAGGATGTACCCTCCAACATCCCTATGATGACTGTGGGTACAAGGATATTGTGAGGGAAATGGAACATGAAAAGCATCCGGGATCACTTGGCCTCACCAACCAGCACCTCTTGCTGCCAGCATCAGGCAGAAGGGTGAGATGGGCCACTGGCCTGGTGCAAGGGCAGTCCTTCCGCATCAACCAAAGTCACCACCCTGCAAATAGGGCAAGACACTCCTCCACCTACAATCATTCAGCCAGACCAGGTTCCCTTCATTTTTTCTAAGCAAATTATTAAAACAAAGGCATATTTATATACTTTTATCAATACATATAATAAAATTTCTTACAAGTTGTAAAAATCCTTTTACCCACTGAGCAGGCAGAGATGCAAGCACTGCCTGATCTTCAGAGGTGATAAGTACCCTGTTGTGCCCACAAGACTCATTAGTAGCAAGAGGTGTTCAGCACCTGTAAAAATCACCTTCTAATGAATTTCCCAAGGTCATGTTGAAAGTCAGGAAAAGAATCAGGAATGAAGCTCTGTCCAGTGCTTTATCAACAAATTTAATTTTCAGGTGTCATCCATTTTTTTCCTGATATTATGGTCATTCAAGCTCATATTTCACAGATGGACACCTTTTGCTCCAGGCGTAGGCTACATGATCTATTTTAGAAATCAAGCACAAGATCCTCAGATAGGGCCAATCCACACACTGGCAATGCAGGTTAATTGTATGCAGAGGTCACTTCAGAGCTATTCAACACCACTGCCTACAGGAAACTAGTTCTGGGGGTGCTGTGCACCCAGAACTGCAGCTAGGGTTTATAGGGCACCTTCACCATTCCCCCTTCACCCCAGCAACAGCTCTTTTTCCTCTGTGAAAAACAAACAAACAAAAACAAAACCAAGGGAAGAAAAAGTGGTACAAGAACCTAAAGATCAGCAGTGAAACCTTTGGATTCAGACGCTTTAGAACCAGATGGTACCAGTATTTTGGCAGCAGTGGGACATTCTACCAGACAGAATTCGCCCTGAAATTTAGATTATTTATCTAAAAGGGCACTCTGGCACATAAAAACAACGCTATGTTTTTACATATGATATAAAACTTCCTCATTTGCCACTTTACAGAAATAGCAGGATTCAGATCTTGTCCTGATTTATTAAGGTGAAATTGAAGTGGTACAAATGTACCAAAAATTTAGAAGATTCCTAAATCCTTAACAAAACACCTCATCACAGGGGCCCATTTAGAAAAGCGAATTACAAGTTCTTTGGCCTCAAGATGAACAGTGAACAGAACTGGATTATTCATCTCCTGGATAGAAAGCTAAGTTTCTCCAAGATAGCAGGTTACCACACTATGACAAGGGGAAAGTCAACCTGAAAAACATCTCCTTCCTATCCACAAGCAAATCCACCACAGTAACATTAGGCAGAAAAAAAAGGGGTGAAAAGGACGTGCAGAGTTTACATGCTTCACAGAGATACAGGGACACAGGGGTTCACATTTCAAACAGGATTGGAAATAAATAGTCCCCAATGGAGTCCTAATGAGCAACAGGAAAAAACAGCACCCAGAAGACAATGCTGACAAAGTAATATCAGCAACTGGTCCTTTCACCCTGACAGACACATGAAGAGGCCCATATGTCCAAACTGGAGCTTTTCTAAAGGAGAAATCTGAAATATGTTTGGATCATTCACATATAGAATACTTCAGGCTACAATCATTCTCAGCAAGAGATTTTGCTTAATACATGTCTACATCTGTCAGCTCATGCTGATACATACTGTAGTTTTATTTTTATTGATTTTAAATTTTAACAATGTCACAAGTTAATTCACAGGTCTTTAGAAGAGACCAACAGTAAGTAAACTATTCCAACATCTTAATGAATTAATTTAATCAGAAACCAGTATCACAATTACTATATTCATAACTAGTTTTTCATCATTTTAAGCTGCATGTAATATATGCTCTCTTCTACACTCCCTCCTTCCACTGGATGGGCAAATAGCTTGTGTTTTCCCTTTATGTGAGCATCTTCCTACATCTTCCAAGCTTATAATTTTCTATTCCTATAAGCTATTTTTTTCAGGTAACGGTGGTGGTGCATGGCACTTTTCTTTGGAGCCAACTCCACGCTAAATACCAATGCATACCTTAATTGAGGGCTAGTAAAGGAAAATTAAGGGTGGGGAGACTGGATTAACAGAACCAAACAGTGATGATGCAGAATGTGGATGCAAAAATTAATTTTAAAAAATCTACATGTTTTAATGAGTAATACTTGTGTGCTGTTTAAATCAGTTTGTAGCTATGGCTTCCAGTCATGAAAATATATGCAATCTCATAAAACGTCTGATATTAGCATGCCTCTTCAAGTGCAAGTGAGTTGTCAATAAGACAATTAAGACAACATCAATAATACACACTGCATGTTATTATCTGCTATTTGAAATCTCAGCCTATCCAAAGATCTCTGGAAACAAAGGGTACATCTGACATTGGCAAAAACACTCTCCTACAAGTGAAATAAGTAATTCCAAATGTGCACAACAGGGCTGCTACCTGTGAGGGAAAAAAATAATTGCTTTTAAATACAAAATACAGTAGAAATAACTTCTGATAATGTAAAAGCTGGCTATATAGAAGAAACAGCTACAATAGAAAATTAGCAATCCTGTGCTTAAATCAATCATTTCTATCACATGATCCAAGTCAATAAAAGTACTGAATAAGTGCTATCATTGACCTTAATCAGCCAACAATTGGTACACAGGGATCAGAAATTCTAGTGAGGAAATCAGATGTCCCTTGTAAATACTAGGGTTTGGGGGAGCCACAGACATGCAAGCTCTCACAACACCTTTCTGTCCTAACCACACAACATTGTTAATATGAGGAAGGAAGCAACAACCAAAGTTACATAAGCAAACTCCCAGCACACTTTTCAGGTACAAAACTTAATAGGTGCACGTGCACGCCCATTTCACAGCTGAAGAATATGCTAGTCAGGACTTCCCCCCATGCACACCCCTATAACACAGGAACTGTAGCTAAGCATACAATGAAACAGTCTTCAATTGTTTTACTTGGTGGAAATAACCTATCTGGAAGTAAAGGTGATGAAAATCATGCTGCACATTTATTAATTTGGGCTTTAATCCTGATGTCCCATTTCATCCGAAGTTGCCATTAAGCTCAAAAGGAGCAAGAGTGACATAACTGAGATCTAATGTTTTTATTTATCCACCTCATAAGCTGCATGTGATTTCAGATTGAACAGAATAGATCTCCTTTTAACTAATGGACCCGATATATTCATACAATGTCCTTTTATTGATTTTACTTTCTCCTGCCTATTGTTTGCACTTTCCTTTGAAAAGCACATAACTGTCGTTAGATTGTAGATGTCCTTTACAATTATTATATCATTCACTGTTTCTTAAAAAAAAAATATACATTCTCTACTACAGTGTGCTTTCTAATGAAAGACTAGCCTAACTGGAGTCTAAATTGTTAGAACATACTGTACATTTTGGGAGAAACAGAAGAAAATTAGACCCCTTTGGAATTGGTTTGTTTGGTTATGAAATATGCATCTTTAAAAATTTAATAAGAGAAAGAAATGGCTAAAGGACAGACTTCATTTTAGACACTTTCTAAACAATAAGCCTATTTATATAACTGATCACATAACGAATTTCTAGGCACTTTATGGAATGCAAAGCCTTTTGCATTGCACAAGTCATACTGCATGCAGCTTTCAGGTTTCAGAAAACAAATATTCAAAGGGATGTAGAAATAAAAACATATTAAGTATTTTTAATTCACACAGTTCTGAAATTTTACACTATATCTTAAATAATCACAAAAAATTGCCAAATATCTGCTAAGTATGTGAGCAACTTTAAGTGTACTGTCATTGTTTACCAATTTTTTTTTAAATTCTTTTTAATTCTTCCTTGATTTATATTTCAGTATTTTGTTCTTAAGTTACAATTATGCAAAATACTATTTGTTTTGGATGACTATTTGGAATGTTTACAATTCTTTAATACAATTTACTTAACTATTTTGAAGCCAAATGATGTGTTGAATTAAAGAAGGTTCAACACTCAAATTGCCTTCATATGCTCATTTTTCAGCATACTGCGCTGACAGCTGAGGAGAGCACATTTTCATTTGTACAGTGCACGTGGTGCTCCACCAGGTTGCACTGACGAAATACATGATTTTAGAATCTTTTCACAAAAGGACAACTTTCTTTAATGGAATCAACATTCAATTTATCTGTCATTATGGTAGCTACCAGATGAATGCAGGCAGAGGTTAAAAACACAAATGTAAAGCTGTCCTGTTATCTAGAAAATATATACAGAACTTAAGCTACAGCTTACAAAGTATGAGGCAATGATTCAGCTATCAGGTTCAAAAATATTTTCAAATAACCAAACAAGCTTCCACGCAGAAGCAGCCTTCAGAGACACTCATATTTACGCACAGCCAGCTTTTACCAAAACAGTGATGATCTCAAGTTTTTCAGCTCTTCACCACAAGTAAGCGGCAAGGTTTATAAAGTAGGAAGCACCCAAACATAAGTATCTTTGACAGAGTAAAGCTTCCAGCAGAATCTCAACCAGGTGCAGCCACTTTCATTAGCCAAGCACAAGATTACTCCCATGCTGACTATCAAGTCCTATGAAAATATGAATTATCTGTATGCACCACAGTAGTGTTCATCCACACACTGCCACTGCTGGACATACTTCTTGGGATTTCAAAACTGCACACTTAATTACCAAAATTCTCTGAGAACTTACACACATAAATACACAAAAAATATTTTGTAGATGTGATTTTTTTTTTTAACTTGACTGTGCTGCTTAATTTCCTGTTGAAAAGGAAACATTTCTTCCAGTCTTGCAGATGGGACAAGGCAGAAACCTGGGATTTCTGAGGCATGCTGGACAGGAGCTGTGCTGGAACTTTCATCTCTCCCATTTGGTTTCTACTCAAATTTGTTACTTCTGGTTGTACAGTCAGTAACAGTCAAAGCAAACTAGCAGCCACGGCTCAGATTCAAAACCCAGTTACCAACTGGAACCCATATTTCCAACTGAAATTCTTAAGGCAGTTTTGAAAGCTCAGCCTTAACTGAGCTCCTCATGGTTTGGGTTGGTTAGTTTGTTTAAATAAAGGAAAAGTTCAGATAAAGAACTTAAATTCTCTACATAAGGCAGCCATTCTTGGAAGACTTAGCCCTTGGTACTGGAAACTGAGTCACAACCTCAGAAGCCCCTTCCAGGATGGAACATGCAAATACAGCTTAGGAGATTTCAGTATCACTGAAGTCAAGGTTATCACTTTGATACACAAAGTCTAAAACAAGTCTGAGCCAAATACTGCCTTGTTACGAATAAAACAAGTTCAGATATTTAATCACATTTGCTTTTCTGTGTGTTGGAGCATTTATATCACTGTGATAGCAGAGCATTTAGTCAATATAGCATCTCTGGCTGTTACTGTGACAAGCCAGGAACTGTGCTGTCTGCAGGTGACAACCTGAGGGACTCTATACAAATCCAGATACAACCAAGCCAGAACGGACAGCAGGGCTGCCTAGAAGAGTGTTGGAGGGTGTCCTAGGGCTTGCATGATCACCTGAAATTCAGAGGCATTTTTCTGGTACAGAGAAGGTGGTGCCAGGTTGTGCCGCTGAAGAAAAAAAACTATGTCAGTCTACCAGGCTTAGGCTTTTTGAGCATGGAGAGTTTTCTCAGGACATCACAAGAACGACTGATGTTTGTCCACAAGACACACAAATCAGCACATGGTCCATGGGGGAAGCAAAGCTGACAATTCTTCATCTCCTTCTGAAGATGAAATCTTGGTTCCAGTGACCTCAATGGTAAAAGTCCCTATGACTGAATGGAGCCAAGATTTCTTGTTAGACTATAAAGCAAACAGGGAAAACAGAGGCAAGAATTTTACTTAATCACTCCTTAACCACTTCAATAAGGAGACAGTCTAGTCCTCCCTGTTATTATCAGGGTTCACCTAAGGACAGGGACAAGATTCTCCTCTGGTTTATTTCAATCTGTCTTAGGCATGTCTTTCTTCTGATGGGAGAGCAGAAACCCTGAAATCTGGGGGCTCGCTCTGATCCCAGCTTCTCTTGGTGGGTCTCTTGCACAGACAGACTGCAATGTGCTGCATAACCTATGGTGTGCCCCAAGCTGCAGCAGCACTGCATGGTTTCACCTAAGTGACATGTCACAGTCAATAGCAAGTGTGTCAGCTCACTGACAAGCACACAACGTGTGACACCATCCTCCAACACCCGTCTCTTCTGCAGCCTCTGCCTCTCAGGGAGAGTGTAAACAAGACTTGGTAGCAGGGAGTGCAGAACAGGCATTGTGTGGGGTTTTGACGTCAGTGTTGTGATCTGCAGCTGCTTTGGAAAAGTATTAACTGCAACGGAGTGTCAAACGTCACTCACGTTTCCACTGTGACTGTGAACACAGTATAGTGCATAAAACCCAAATGTGCTAGTTAAACTATGTAACTCCTGAGCAGTGCCCTCCATTAAATGTAATTGCATTATCTGACAAATAATCAATGTTCAGATGACACTCAAGAGTCCTAACTGCTAATCCTGGGCTAAAACTATCCGGTATTTGCCTTCTTTCTGAAGTTTTATACTGTGCCTGTGCTTCAATATCAGCCCCAAAGGAGAAGCAGCATCACAAATAAGGTCCTGGCTTCCAATATGAATTTGCTAATAGTGCCATTAGAGAGATGAAGAACATAATCTGGTTTTGGACAAAAGAAGGCTCTTAGTCTTTGGTGGGCAGAATGACATAGCACCTTGTTTATATCATCACTTAGGATATTTAGCATCTTAATTTTTCATTCCATTAGGCTTAATTCTTCAATATTTGGTATAGATCTCTTATTTTACTAGGAGTTCCAACAAGAAGCAAAAATACAGTGACTTTGATGTCAAGGTCTGTAAGAAAATTAAAACAGCAAATATTAGTTCAGAACAACCTGTGAGAGTGTAAGAGCTGTTTTATACAGCTGTGGGCTGCTCTGATCTGAATGCACAGAGGATAGCATTATCCTGGGATACAGTAAAAGACTTTTCTCCCATCCTTTCTCTTCCTTACTTGAGCCTCCAAGTTGGACCTTCTACAGTTCCTGACCCAACACCCCTGATGTTCTACCTCACTGATATGGGAGTGAGCACTGGTACTCAAGTTCCTGCCCAAGTCCTGGCAAGTCGCTACACATATTTTCTGTCTTCATCACCTGTGTGTGATCATATAGAACCCCTTATAAGAAGTCCTCTGCCTCACATACTTCCTCTCCTGTAGCCAGTAAGGGCCCAGCCAGGTTACCCTCCTGCTTTGGCTTTTCCTAACCTGAGAGCACCCAATGCAGCACAGACTGAAGTACATGCTTTAACACTTGACATCCAATTTTAGCAAAACTGAGCACATGTTTCAATACCACTGATAACACACTAATGCCCGGTATAAGATCAACTGAAGCAGTATAGGTGGAGTCATAATGCTGTACCAGTAAGTTTTTGCACTGAACAGCTTTAATTGACATTCCTTACGTGTATGTGAAATTCATGTTTATAGAATTTGAAAGAGGGCTCATGAAACAAATGATAAAGAACCACAAACTATTCACAGCTGAAGGAACGTACAATCCTCCCCCCAAACACTAAGAATTCCTAAAAGCTACAGAAACTTTTGTTAACATACAGCCTTCCTTAGAAAATTTAAACTTGTAAACCACAGAAACAAAAGTATTGAATGCAATAGAAAGATGAGACCATTTAAGTTTTCTTATTCTTGTCATATCAATTTCTCAAAGATAAGCGTATTTATTCCTCCTATAGGTACCTTCATCTCAGGCAGTTATAAGACAGACATGCAAGCACCTTATAAAGTACTAAAGTATAATTCAGTAATTATTATTTACATTCTCCGTGTGCCCTAGCCAAACTCTGCATACACCTGCTTATAGAAGGATGGGTGTCAGTGCCCAGGCAATAGCTGCTTCAGCATGGACTTCAACTGCAGAGCAGCAAGCCCTAATAGAATAAGGGATACCTGGGTTACCTCATCAAAGGGTTTAAGTGCTGGCAATATCATTGATAATCAACTAGTAAGTTACAAGACCCTTCTTCACCTACATGTCCAGCAATGACTGGACTAAATAAGGGCTGAAGATTGTTTAGAAAAAAATGTTGCTCACATTTTAACACAGATTATCTTAGGAGGGTTTTGCATATTGATTGTGCACTGCTGTTAAGTCCTCTTATTTCTATAGAAATAAATGATCCCTACTCAACATATAAAAGCCGTCCTAGTACTGAATAATGATGGCAACAGGGGACAAATCCTAAATAGAAGTAACTGGAGGGGACCAAACGTTACACTCTGCAAGTAGGCAGCCAAGCAGCACCTAGGACCCAGAACAAGGTACAAACGGCTTCCAAGCCTAGCAGAACATTTGGTTTAACGAGACTAACTTCCATTTTACACAGATGATGCTTTCTGAACAAATCTGTACAAAACACACACACATGCATCCTAACAGAGGATGGAGAGAGTGCAAGAGGCTCCCCTCCCTTTATTTTTTAACCAATTTCTTCTTCCAAATAAGAGGAGATTATGAAAGGAGGGAAAGTTGTCTTCAAATGCAGCTTGAAAAGCATGTGCAATACTCCTCCTTGCTTTATCTGCCAGCCCTGTTTCTCCTGACAACATGTTTCCCTAGCACTGTGGCAACCCACAGAGAGACCCTGAGAAAATTTTCTGTAGTCAGACTCCTGCTCTGGTACATACACATGTCGCTGGAAGCCTGCTGAAAGCCAGTGCTTCTCCTTTAACTTATTGTTGGTTTGCTCTATTTTGTTCAGCTTCACCACCAGCATCAGAGGGAAAGATGGAGAGATTACTGGCGCATTAAAAAAAAAATAACAGCATATTCAAGGGTATTTTCATTAACAAATCAGAAACTATAAAATTGTACCATGTTTTTTTTTAAATAATACAACATTTGCTCCAGAATAAATATAATTAAACCAAGAATAAAAGTACAATTACTAAAAGATATATGATGTGTCATAACAACAAGCAACAATAAAAACTGTCTGAGGACTTATTTGTAAATCTGTATTTGTAAAGGAGCAACATAAAAAAGAGGGTTTTTCACTCTGATAGGTAGTATTTTATTTGACTCTAAATATATGAAACACGTCTTCAAAAGCCCAATCTCCCAACAGAAAATCTCGTCAAAGCAAAGCATACCCAGAAAAATACTCCCTGTCTGATTAAAAACATCAATATCTTCTGAAACAGGTACATGAACAAATGTCATGCAGTTGAAGGATATGGACTAGCCAAACTGTTTTTACAGAGGCATCAGATCTAGATTAGATGTTCATACCAGCTACAGAGCAAGAAAAACTGTGTTATATTACAGACTATACATGTGTAAACAGTTTTCAAATACAGCTGTTTTTATTAAAAATGTAAATCATAAATTGCAGTACCTTTTCCAATGTCACAGAGAAAGTCTCATGATAACTTCTGTTGTGGAAAGAAACTATTTAACTTATTAAATGCAAGTTATATCTCACTTAATGGTGGACATGAATTCACTCCAAAAGTTGTATTCAGTAAGTAAAAGGTTAATAATGTGAAATCAGTGTTAGTATCATGGCCTGTGAAGTAGCCAATCAATGGCTGCTGTTTGAAAGGGGCTGGGATATCTTATTTATAAAGAAGGGGGTTTTTTGTTTGTGTAATGATGACTTCAACTAGAAGCAAGCTAAATTTGACTCATCCAGCTCATGCATGAAAACAAGATACTGAATCATTCACAACTATGGACCTGGTCGTTACAACATTCATTAAATTCTTCAATTAGTGAACTTAGTGGTGAATGCTGATCATAAAAACACTGAAGAAAGTATTTGCAAGCTTTAGCCCTGTGAAATTAATGATTCTCTAAGAGAAAGGCTTTCACTTTTCAAAGGGTACCCAAGGGTCCCCATTTCTCATCTACATGATAGGTTCATGGTGGCAACTGAGTGGCAGTGAATGAAGGTGGAAAGTCAGGCAGTGTGGGAAACAGGAGAGGGAGGGAAGCTCTGGGTGCTTGTTTAAGACCCTTCTGTTATTAGTGGCAGAAGCCCCCTGGAAAGGTGCAATGCCTCCTCAGGCTGCCCGAGTCTGTATATTTGTAAAGCAGCTATCAATAGCCACAAATTTGGGCTGTCCCCAAAAGAGCTCTTTGCCACTTAAAGCAAAATAAGTTAAAATCCACTCTAAAGCAAAGTAAGTTAAAATCCAAACTAAGCCAACACTCATCACAAACACCTTTTTTAAAAGAATTAAGAGTTTTCCTGCAAAGGGTAACCATCAGCCAATATTTTACTCCTAGCATTTTACTATACTTAACCAACCAAGGATCTGATTTTATACATTCTTCATGTGTAAAATTTCTAGAGTGGCAGCAGCAGTAAAGGTGTATAAGGTTGCAGACATACCCCCAAATCCACTTCAGCTACAGGAAGAAATGTCACAGTGTTGCTAGATCAGAGATGAGCTCAGACCAGTTCTAAATTATTAAGACGGTTTAACCCAACTACAACAAGTATTATACACAGGTTAAGGGTCTGACCTCAAACCTTTGAAAGTCAACTACAAGGTGCTCATGGATTTCCATGGACTTCAAAGCCACTCCTACAAAATATTCTGGTTAGCATTTTTTGTACTATTATGACAGAGGGTATTATCTTGTTTATACTTTACTGGTATATATAAAAAACACAGTATAATTTTTAAGATCAAATTAGAGAAGCACCATTGATGTAGTTTAGGTCTTGCAAAAATCAAACTTGCACAAAAATTGAAGACCAATAAAAATGTTTCCATGATTCTTTTTTTAATCCCATTGAAAACAATTTTTCATTGTAAACATTTTTGCTAGCCAAGCACTGCAGCATTGTGCAACTGCATGACAGCCAACGAGAAACTGATGAAAAGCTGACTAGATTGATTTCATTTTTCCAACCAGAGTGAAATACGTAAAAGGAAATAACAAAATGGTGAAGTTATTTTTACATATAAAAAATGTTCACATTTCATAAACTCACATGGAAACCGCACAGCCAACGGTAACCGCTTTTGAAATATATCTACAGGTCCCTTCAGTTCTGCATGGAAATAAAGGCAACAGCGGGTTCCTGCACCACCTTTCCCCCTCCTCTGGGACCACTCTCTCTGCTGGAAGAGTCAGACCTGAGCCTGCCCAAACTCCCTATCACCCATTCCCTCTCCCCTCTGTGACCTCCCAGGTTTCTGTGTAGAAGTCTGGCAGGGGGTTACTACTGGAACTCGGAGCTATATTTATTCCCTTGGCTCCCATCCATCACTGTTGCAGAGCAGCCAGAAGGGGAACCAACCAATACAGCATGGGATCTGCCAGAGTTGTGCTGCCAGAGGAGTTAAGAATGAAAGACAGAGGAGACAGAAGCTATCAAAATGAGTATCTCTCTCTCCAAGGAAAGAAGGGTTTCCTCCCTTTGCAGATCCCCCTTCTACAGATTAAGACATTTTTTTCTCTCCTTTTTAAGAAATCCCAACAGAAAAACCTGCCAGTTCCATAAGTCTTTTATATCTCACATGAGTTTCTTCATGAGGGAAGGAGCACTAACAGCACAGTATCCCTCACATCTCTAAGGTGCTTGTCAGCATTTACACGGCATTTCTCTCCGCCTCATGGCACTACCAGACAGAATGCCATCCACAGGCTCTGCACTGTTCACAGGTCCAAGGTGCTTGCACTAGAAGGGTCTAAGCCTGCACGTGGTGCATCTCCTACAGCTGGACACTCCGTGCTAAAGGGGATTTAGGAATCAGCTAATCAGTTCTGTTCAAACACCTAATCCACTGAACAAAAGAATGGCAGCAAAACTCCATTCTCAGATGAAAATTATTTGGATTGTCAAGATGTGCCCCATCACCAAATGACTCTTATAATCATCTGATTACAAGCTTTATGAGAAAGGTATAAAGCTGTGTAAGGAACAGTTTTCCCCTATCACAAACACTTCAAAGATTTCAGAACTTCCTCTTGTTCCCCATTGGGACTAACCTGGTACCTTTTGCAACTTTTCAAAAAGAAGAGCCAGCAAGACAACATTAAGAACATGAATGTTCTCACCACATCATGCTCAGGAGCACAAGGTGCAGGACTCTACAACAGAATCAAGTTGGACACAGTCTCCCACATCACACTTGAGGACCCAAGCCAAAAGTCAGTCTTCTTCTAACCCACTGAATAATTAAATGATTACTTAAATTAGAATAGCCTGAAGCAGGAACTCAAAAAGACCCACTCTGGAAGACACAAAGTGTGACTATTAGAGCCTTCACCTGGGATGTGAGAAACTTGATTTAAAGAAGCTGATTCAAATCAGATATGAGAGGAATGATCTGAATCCAGCTCTGCAGTGACCCAGGTGCATTTCATAATCACCAGTCTATAATGAAGTGCAGAGATACAACTCTTTCATTTTGAGCAGAAATTCAATTGTGGACCTGAGAAATCCTTCGAAGATGCAGCATGTTGATGCAAACTAATGAACTGACATTTTTCAACTGCAATAAGAAAATTCCAGCTATTTGTGGCCAGAAACTATACTTCTATGTTTGGAAAGCACCTAGCATACCAAAGACACTACCAAAACAAGCAACAGATTGAAATTCTAAGCCAGCAGTGGTTGTGTATTTCCTACTGCCCATTTACCTAATAGCGTGTCCATTTATCACATACACTTGCATATAGATTGTGTAAAAGAAAGATGCTTTTTCTTTAAAACAATCAAGACTATTTTAAAATATCTGAGCTGTTTCAGAAGAAATTTTACGTTAAATCCAAAGAAGGGAGTAGTTAGAGCAGGAGAGTTTTGTTAGCTGGTATTATGGTACTAATAAAGATGCTAGTTATTTCATTAGGCCTGAGAGGAATTACACTCCTATGGCAAAATCTCAATGAATCAATGGAGAAGAGATCCCTTAAAGAGGTAATAAATAGTCATTTTATTATACCTTTCAATTTTGGGTAGCCTATAACCTTTGCATTTATTAAACTCAAAAGGTTGGATTTCTTTTTGTACTTGAAATAAAGAAACAATGAAAAGTTTAAGCAGGATCACTTTTTGAGAACATCAGGCTTTGCACTGAGTTTACAAACAGTGGAGTTATGCAATGTATTTATAGTGAAACTAGGAATCACATGAGACTCACCTGGTATGGAAGGGAAGTTTTACCAACTGACTCAGTCCTACCCCAGCTGAAATAAGAGGAGCAGAACTGGATCCTAGAAATCACATCAAAATCAAACAAAATTTTTCTGACTTTCATGCACTTTCCTCTGAGAAGAGAAACCCAACATTTTCCTCAAAAATGCAGGATATATTTTAACAAAACAAAGCTTCAATGAAAAGCTACTTGTAGGAACAGTTTCAAAACTAGGGATGCTTTCCAACACAAGCTTAGAAGTCATCGCATGGATCAAAACTCCTGAAAATACTCATGCAAACCGAGAAATTAAAACAAAACAAAACAAAAAACCAAAACCACCAAAGAGAGCTTCTCTACATGCGGCATTTTTTTCAGAACTGTCCCAGCACTGATATGGTTGAACCAGGGCAAACACCTGTCAAAAATCCTTTGGCCACTGGAGTAAAAGGCAGTTTCTGCTTCTCCTGTCAATTATAAACTACTGCCAGAGAAGGCAAGACTTCTCCCTAATCCACTGGATTGTCACTTCACTGTCACATCACTCCCTTGAATAAAACTGGAATGAAAACCAAAATTTTGCACTGCCCCATGTTTTAATACTTCTGTGGACCCCTGAAGAAAAAAAACACACGTAGATCTAGAGAGCCAATGTTAACAAACACACATGAAAATAAAACGTTAACCCATCCATGTGGAGCTATCAAAAGAAATCTTAGGAAATGAACATCCAGCCCACCACATTAGTCTACGTTAATAGAAACCTGACTTTACACCTCCTTGCTTTCTTCACCCTAGCTCTTACATGCTCTTTCTCAAGAAACAAACCTAGGCTTCCCTTGAACTCATTTATCCTTTCCTTGCCCATAATTTATTCCATATGTTTACTTTCCTTTGCATGAATTAACTCTGCCTGAGTTTCCTATTTACCCATGCTTTTCTAAATTTTAGATTAAAGGAACCTGTCTATATCTACCACTGATATTCCAATTACAAGATTGATGGTAACAATGTCTGCATAAATCTATGGAGATCAAGTTATGAGAGTGAAAAAAACCAACATTAATACACTATGCTATAATTTAGAAAAATAAATGTAAGGCCAGCCTGGCAACCTAGCGGAGTGCTATCGTGTGGGTTTACCAGGGCTCGTTCCCACATCAGGATGGGCCAGGACTATGGAGGAGGCAATGCACATAGCCCTGTTGTGACCAAGAAGGCTGTGGTACTTGATAGCAACCCCTTTGTAGCACCGATGAGCTCAACAGGGCTCCCATCCTTCTCACAAAGAACGATAGTGACAGCAGCAGAACATCCCAAAGGCATAAAAAAGGAGGAAAAGTTTATAACAGCTCTTATCCCAGTTAAAAAAAAAAAAAAAAACTATAACAAAATTCACATTGTCTAAAACAACCTTATTATGAAAGGAAGAATCAGGACTGCTATTTATCCCTTTGCACCATGACACCCTGACCCATTTGAGGTTGATGTCAAGGCTTCCTGGGACATCCCTGGCTGCCCTGAGGCAGTGCCCCAAGACACGCCATGGAGCTGAAGTGAGCTCCTACTTTCTTTTTTCTCCCCCTCTCTTGCTTCTCCTGTCCAAGACGGGGCCAAATTTTCCCAAGTAGCCTTTCCCTGGCACTGTGGGTAGCCCACTTGGGATAACCCCTGCTTGATCTTCACAGACTTCCACCCTCTGGCCACGCGCTTGCTCCCTCTGGAAGTCCAAGATGCCTACAGCTTGCCAGTTTAACACTAATGCATCAAAAACGAGCAGCTGGTTTGAAGAAGCTAGCTCTGTTGCCTGACCCACGCTATGGGAGCGCTATCAAAGCCTTCATCGCTATTTTCAGGCAGTGCTACCTGCAGAACTCTGTTAATGTCCTGCCACAATAGGCAGTGCTGCTTTTTTCATAACAGGACAAATACTTGTAAGGAATTACCTAATTTTGCTTTTGGTTATAAAAGTCTCGAATACTGCAAGGCACAATGGAGAAAAGATCAGATACGGAGGTTGCTGTGGCTGTTTTAGTTCTGTTTTCTTCATCTGTGTTTAAAAGACAGATTATAACAAAATTGTTTGTCTTTAATATAGTTCAACTTGACCTGATGAACCCATCTCTTCAGAAAACAATCTCACATGGAGTATTTAGATTAAGACCTCTAAAAAACATTGACTTCAAAATACCTTCAAGGCCCCATCTTACAATTTTTAAAAAACACAGACAACAAGGCTAATTATAATTACTCCTCTATAATTCTTTTGCTTTTTTTGATGCATCTGGTTATCTAGTAAGATGCACCTGAAAATTAGAGCAAATTTAAATATAAGGGAAAGGTGCCAAATTCAGAATGCTGGAAGAATCTTCCCTCTGGGAGCGTGTTTAGTTGCAGCACTGGTGCAGTTGGGCAGAGACAACCCAAATCCCCCCCTTGCTGCCCTATTCCCGTGACTATTTCCTGATCTGGATCTCTGCTACCTCTGAAAAGATGCTTCAAATCCCTCACTCAGTGCTTGGCTTCATTGCTTAACATGCCAATAGGAGTGAAAATGTCACAGCAGTTATTGTGATCCACTCAGATTTAGACAGTCACTACTCAGTTATTTAATGTTAAGCAACAAACATCCATCAGATCATTACAATTTTCACTTGTTTCTATCCAAGGACAGATTCTGATCAGTGACTTGGTCATAAAAAGTTCATACGCTGTATTTGGCCACATAACTGGAAGCTAGAACCGCACGTCTGTACAATAACCCTAAGATCATCCAATTAAGCATCTCGGAATTATTTTCCTTCTACATATTTTCTTCCAGTAGCTCGTTCTTTTTTCCTCTTCTGCAACATCTGTGCCCGGAGTGTCTTCACTAGAGAAATTTGGATTTCCATATACAGTTGCCAGAAATAAGTTTATTCATGTTTCTATAAAAGAAAGAATATGTATTCTATTTTTTCATCTGTGTTCTCCTTCCTTGAATCCAAATTGCTTGCACCTCTGAAACAGACACACAAAATGCCTCAAAAAAGATGGGGTAAAGAATAAGGTAAAAAATGCAAGGTGTGAATGACGGGATAGAAAAATGGCTTTTCAAGATCATACTGCTTTTAGCATTTTCAAGAGCTGATATACATCTATTCAGGTATCTGAGAGAAATTCAGATATTAGAATTTAAATTTACTTACAAATCCTATTAAAACACTCTAAATCACAAGATACTGAAAAGCTTTAATTGTCCTCATTCAAATCAGAAAAATAAATCTATTTATGGCTTTCTTTTCCATTTTTTATAAAGTTCATATAAATCCATGTGCTTTTTTTTTTTTTTGTGCCTTGTTTTTTTCTTAGTCAAGGTACTCTAAAAACACCTGTGCAATTCAAAGTCAACTTTAAGCAAAAATCAACATTTGGAAAAATTATTTCTACTGATTCTCCTACACTTGATGAAACTTGTGCATCCCAGGGAATAAGCACAGCCCATTTTAATGGACTAGTGGATTTTCTACGTCTGTTCTAAGACAAATCTCTCTGGTCACCTAAGGCTCCCATGGTGGGTAAACAACCTAATGTGTCAGCTTTCTGTACTGAAGATCACAATTTCTGATCTCAGCACTGTCTTCATTGCTGCAAGCAAAACAGTGGTACTGATGTTGCAACTTCCAGGCTACTCTCTTCTGATAATGAATGGGTTGGTTTATTGGCCTCTAGCATAGACAAAAATATGACAATCAGCCTCTTCATTTTATAAAAGTCTACAGTGAAGACAGTGCCAGACAACTTGCTGAGTATTAGAGCTCAAATATGTTCAGAAGTCGAAAAGCCCATAGAAAAATTTCTTTTTCTTCTTCACAATTGATAACATCATAGTCAATTTATTAGAAGTGTTATAATACAGTATTTCCACCATAGCAACTTGTGTCTTCAGGAGCTCATTTGCAAAACACAGCTTCAGCATGCAAATATTTTGGATACATTCCCTGCAAATGTAAGAGAGAGACTAACCTTCCTTACATGTGCAGTTGTTAATTGTCACCATTTGAACAGCAAATGAAAACAAAGTTTAACTGGCACTTAAAAAATAAAAGCATATTAAATCTCATTTACCTGCAGTGATAGAAAGTCAGAGTCACAAGCAAAATCTGAAGACTGAGCAGATATGAGAAAGTGCACCCAACTGCAGGGCTTAGCAACTGTACCAAGGCTCTCTTCTAGTGCATGTTCTGAAACAGCAATCGATTCTCTAAGCACTTGTTACCAAACTGGAGACATTTCCTTTCCACAACATTCTGAAAACTTTAAACAACTCATTATGTTTCTTTTCTTCAGAATATTAACAGCACATTCACTAGAAGATTAGTTAAAAGTAAATTTTTTTTTTTAAAAAAGTATATCAGAAAGGGAAAAACCGAATGGACTAGGAGAAACTTGTCAAGCTATTTACAAATATTTTTATAATGAGTAGAAATCATAAAGCCCTCCTTAGCTCTCTTAATTAAAAAAAAAAAAAAAACCCAAACAAGCAAAAAAAAAAGCATCAGCTGATGACTGAACACAGGGCCTGATTCTCAAAGCTGCTGAGCACCCACAACTCCATCTGAAGTCAGTGGAAGCGATGAGCGCTCAGCAGCTCCGCAAATCAGGCCCAAACTGTACCGGGGTCTGCTAGCAGCCTTGCAGAAGCAGTATTTAGGGAAGGGGTTTTGTTGCAGAAACGAGGAGGTTCAAAGCAATCTGTCGAAGAAGTGCTGCTACATTCACGAGTCCTAAAGCTAGCTAGCTCTCATCTATGGGAAAAAAAGTTAATTCATAGGGCTCATAGGGCTTGCATTCGTCAAGGAGCAGGACGTCAATGCTATCATTATCAGGCAAATCAGCCAGGCGTTTAATGGTAGAATCAGGAGACATTTGCTCTCCACTATCAGAATGACATCATAACTAAAGCAGCCTTCGGCGAGGGGGGAGAGCTGGGGCAAGGCTTGGGCTGCACGCAGACTTTGCACTTCTGCTCAGCTCGCCCCACGGATCGCTGCTCCCCTTCCCCAGGAGGCGACACTTTCAGCTGCCTTCGCTCCACAACTTTGTCCTCGCAGCATCTGAAACACCAGCACCCGATTTTACAAAACACTTTTAAACCTGCCTGATCCAAAAGTGCAATATTGCAAACCATCCACTCTGTTAGAAGGGGGTGGGTTTTACACAGAATCTATACAAATTCACTCTAAAGATTTCTGGCATTTTTAATTACTTTGGGTCATCTCCACCCTCTGTCAAATGGGGACACACACACACATTAAAAAACTAGTTGCCTCCACGATTTAAGTAACAGCTTAGTTAACTAAGTAAATTTTTAAGCGTACACAAACACATACACACACAATCTTTGAATATTCTTAAGTATTTAGTGATGATCTATTCGATGATCGGACACATAACAGCAATACACGTTTCCCTTCCACAGTAGCTGTAATTATAAAACTCAAACAGCACAAATTACAAACTGTTAATCTATTTTCTTTAAAAATATCACTACAGGTACACAGGCACGGTACAAAAGCCTCACCTTGTACAAGAACTCTGAGGGAAAAAAAGTTATGAAAGCAGACAGAAAACCTAAAATCCCTGAGGCTACAAAAAAATCCCGCTATTGAGAAATAACCCAAGAGACCACATAGGGAATGTACAGCTTTCAGAAGCACTTCTCATCTTATTTGCACTTAACCTATTGATGTACTTATGCAGGTCACTTACTTTTCGGATATGTTTGAACCCTTTACAATCATGGAGATCCCCGCAGTTTTCACTTGGGTTTTGTTTTTTTTGGTTTTGTTTGGTTTTTTGCAAACAAGTTTCATTTAAAAAAAAAGATCCAATTATGCAAATCTGCTCCCGGATAGGTAGTGAATATTCAATATGACGGTGAGACTGTAATAGTTCAATGCAACGCACTGGACTGGACAGATTTATGAGGCAACGTCACTACTACGCTCCGGTCCTCGCTGAAGCATCTTGAAGTTAATTAAAGCTGCAATGTCCACTTTTCCAGCCACCCTCCTCATTCAGGTTTACTATTTCAACATCAAACCAGCAAGGGGGCCTCCCCCCTCTCTCTGTACATTTAAGCAGCCTTCCACAGTCAATGAACAATGAACAAAGATTTGAATATAGAAGGGGGGGGGGGGGGGGGAAGAAAAAAATCTCCACAGAAATAATCAAATCCGGTTTAAACAAGTAAAAATATAGTTTCTAATATTAAACTAGAAAAGAAAACATTCTTCTCCAAGTGAACGTGCAGAGGCGCTTAGCCAACCGCTTCAGAAAGGGTCTAAAAGCAGCCAGTCCTTTTTATTTCGAGCAGTGAATGAGCCCAAACAAGGCTTCTAAACTTAATTATGACACTTAAAATAGTCTTTTTCCACATAAGCGGGGAGGCTCGCCGCTGCTATCTGTATCAACCGGTCAAATCAGCTCAGCAAACACGGCCCCTGTTGGATTTATTTTAAACTGCACGGGGGG
>NW_010103056.1:0-40440 GCF_000699245.1 Pterocles gutturalis | reverse complement strand
AGCTCTAAGCAGCTGATCTCGATGACCTCCCAACTATAGAAGTTTGAATGGTCTGAGTGGAACCACTTCAGTGTTCTGTTCTTAAGTATAGGCCTTGGTACCTCACCAGAGACAGAAAAAATGAAAAATTAAATAGTACATGCAAATGAAAAAGAGACTGCTGTCAACAAGAACATTTTATGGAAAGCATAAGATATTCACATTAAGAAAGCAAAAGGTATTCTGAACCTCGAAGGATTACAGAGGATGTGGCTTTGATTTTCCCTGATGTTTTAAGGGTTTTTTTAGATATGAATATGACTCTGACCCAAAAGATGTAAAATTTGTGAACCAGAGTTCTGTGTGAAGCAGTTGTAGTTGTACTTCAATAGACACAAGTACGTGATCTACAAGTATATGCTGAGCATAGGATTTCTGTGCTCTGAGCTATGCCTTTGTGTACTTGAATGTTCAGCTACATTTCTTTGGAGTTTCATCTTCTCACAGAGCTGTAAGTAATATTTCACCTGCCTCACTTAAGACAATGTGAACAAGCCCTCACAAATGCTTCATTTCATCAAAGAAACTTCCAGAGAAATTTCATCTACCTGCAAATCATTTAGGAAGTTTTTTTCTTTTCTTTTTTTTTTTTTTTTTTTTTTTTACTATTTTTGTCTTCCTGGAAATTTTAGAGAACGGCTTTCAATCAGAGTAAATTTTTGATTGATCCCTGCTTATTTTCTCCCAAAACTTCAAAACGCTTCCAGATTTCCAGACGGGACTCTAAGATTCAATAAAAGGATCCAGTTTAGACATGGATGGAGTTTACCAACTTTATTTGTTCAGGCTTAAGAAATTACAGATTCTGGAATGTTGCTATTTGAGTTGTACGTAACAATGACGACCTTTCAGCCATTTGAGTACGTCCAGCAAATCATACAAAAGACTGTGTTGTCTGTAAGTTTCTGTGCTTCATGGCGTCTTTTCCAAGCTTACAATGACATAGACAGACCCTGCAAACTCCCAGGGAATATCTTTCTCTCATAACTAAACAAAAAAGCTTCATTTTCTTATGGGCCTTGGAAAAATTACTTGTTGGAAAACAGTTTATGTATCTACAGTAATTGCTACACTTAGATCAACAATATCGGGTTTTGTTTCTGCTTCTTGTAAATACAGTGCATGCAGGGGAATTCCAGGAAATTCAACAAAACAAATGTGAAAATTTATAAAGAAACAAATGGTTTCTTGGTTTTTTAATATATAAAAGACTTTCTTTTAAACCTGTATGTTTCCAGACTAGACAAACTTTCAGAAGAAGCTATAAAAGAAAAAGAAAAAACAAATTCACACAGAAAGAGAAAAAAAGATGAAAAAAAGACAAAAAAGATGAAAGAGAAAGAAAGGTGTAAATGGAAACAGATTGTTACTTAACAATTGAATTGAATACCAGGACAGAAAGAAGGAAGGAAAATTCAAATCAGAGCAGAATACCAATTGGAGGATGTAGACAAATAAATTGAATTTATTTTATCTATCCATCTAAGTAGCCATGGTATTTTGTTTATATAATGAGAATAAATTTTAAATATTGAAGCTTCCACAGACAAATACATGGTGTTCCTGAGAATATAATCATACATTTACTCATGTGGAATAATAAAAACCCTATTGATTTGATAATGTCTATTCTCCAAAGGAAAATGTAAATTGAATTTAGTAATGTTAATCAGATGAGACCACATACAAAAATTTTAATTGTTCCTAATAGCAGCAAAAGAATAAACTCCAAACAAAAAGAAACAATAGTTTAGTCAGTGGAAAACACTGTTTCTGAGGAAACCATCCTCTATGGTTATCTTGCAAGATGATAGATAATGGAAATGCTTTTAAAGCTTCTACTACCTTTCTACATGACTGTCTTTAGGACTGAGTTCTGATTCTCAGTAGCCATAAATCACATTGTAATTCCAGTATGGCAGAAGATATTGAACAGAAAGAGTACTGAAAGAAGAGAGAAAAACTCCAGCAAATGTAATGTAAGTGGAAGGAGCCATTCTATGGAGATGCCTCATCTACAGTGGCAGCCTAAATAATGAGTTCAGACTAAAACTTAAGTTTTATAAAGTAGTAGTTGGGAAAGTGAATCCCACCTTATTTGTGTGCATGATCTATTTCATATGGCCTTGATTACTGTTAAATCCTCAAGATATGCCTTTATACTGCTACTCAGACTGCAGATAATGCTAATATTGCTAATAATACTCATATGAATATGAATACAAATACTTTATTTTAAGGTTATAAAGTCATACCAAAATACTGCCTGTCAAGAATAAGATCCATGAAACACGCTAGCATTTTTTTATCCTTTCTTCACTTTCTACCACAGTGAAAGATTGCTCAACAGTCTCAATACTTCTGCAGAAAAGTACTAGTTTCAGAGAAAATTTAGGTCAAAATTCCAGGGAAATTTTCTTCCATTACTCCAACAGAAATTCAAGTTCATTAGTTACATCAGTTGCAACAGAAAACTGAAACAATGCTGGCAAGCTCTAGAACAATGCTTTTTCTTGACAATAACAGAGTAAAATATTTTACTTTCACAAAACTTTACAATGTATAAAGCATTACAATATTTCCAGCTGTTTATGCTTGCTTTTTTTTTTTAGTTTAAATATGATGTCACAAGCTATGGAAGTTCCCTGGAATCACAATAACTTTGTAAAGTCAAATCCTGAATTTGAATGGACAATGTTATTCTGAATTCTGGATTCTGTATTCTATTTTGTATTCTGAATCCCAGTAAAACGGTCTTAAGAAACATGGGATCAGCTGCTTAGCTTTATTTAAGTCTCAGAAATACAATGGATTTAAAATGTATTGTCATGTGATAAATACATTTTCATGGCATTAGACATAATATAAACAATTGTTGATTTTTTTCCCCCCAGATTTTTCTAATTTATGTAAATGCATCACATACTGAGCCAATCCTTGAAATCTCTTGAGTTTAGCTATTTTAAATTCTGTGGGGACAGTTGATGGTTCAACAACTGACATTCATCTATGGTGCCCTTCATTGTATGTCAGATAAAATACTGAGACCAAAGACAATTGATGGCCTTCCTGTTCTGTATAAAAGGATGTGGAGAAAAGCAGGATGAAAAAGGGAGACATTGCAAAGTGCTTCTAAAGGAACACAATAGAGGTAAGGCCTGTCTTTGTCCCCCTTTCACGGCAGAAAGATGAGCAGCTCCACCACGGACCAGAGGATAATCCACATCTGCTCCTGAGGCCAAGGGACACCTGTGGAGGAGGCTGTCAGGTTCTTCTGTGGTTCCTGCACGGAGGTGTGTCTCTTCTGGCTGGCACAGAATAAAAAATATTTCACTTTTTTAAAGCTGCTCTTCATTCACTGAAATAAAAACCAGAAATTAGAGGGAAAATGTGTCTTTTATGACTGATAGACCTCAGTCTTCTGTCCCTTTATTCCTTTCAACTTTGATAGAGGTTTGGAGGTGAAACCTTTCACATTCGGTCTCTTCTTTACACACACACAATAGTAGCAGGGTATGTCTCATCTAAATTAACCAGCTGAAAATTAGACATCTGCTCTAAACTAGCAGTCTGGGCCCCTTATCATCAGCAGAGGGAGAGGGGCACCTTTCCGAAGCGATTCACCCCATCTGCTTTAAATAATTTTCTGTGGGTGGATGAACAGCCTCTAGAAGTGTCTGTGTTTCCCCAGTGATTACAAATGAATCTAAACAACCAGTTTAGAGTAGCTGCCAATTCATAGAGGGTTAATGCTAAGCAAGACAAATTTCACCTGCAGAGCAAAACAAGATGCCGTGTTTTCTTTTCCTTTCTGGCATGTTTGGGGCTTGGGAAACAAGACATCCCTCACCTTTGACTTGCAAGGCACCTTCCCCAAGCCAAGGGAGGTGCACAGGGATCAGCATGGTCTTATTTGGTCCTTCCTGCAGTGTGACAGGCAGGAGGGACAAGACCTGATAGCCCAAAAAGCAATAAGGAGCTCAGCAGCTGTCACTTCCCCGGCCAGTCATCACACACTCTCCTCCCAGCACAAAACTGAGACACTAGGAAAGTAAATTAGTTTGTTTCATGGTCTTATTGAGTAATAGGGGTGTATCTGCTAATGACTGTTCTTCAGTATTTATGGCTGTAAGGCTTGTTCCAAAGCCTATGTAGCCAATGCAAATGTTTCCATTGCCTTATATTTCCAGACCTTTAATCATTACTTTTTATTTACAGTTGTTAATAGCAAAATAATGCTTATTGCATGTGAAGATTTTCAGTTTCCACTGTTGTCTATCAATAAGACATTAAAGATATGCTTCTTGTTTTGATTCAAATTAAATAGCACTTTTTCCTTACAACAATTTTCAGGTTTTACCTTCAGCAAGTGTTAACATATTGTTGAGAAAGTTTTAGAGTGTATCGTGTATTTCATTTTGCCTGCGGCAGAGATTAACACATTTCTACTTTATTTTTGTCAAAAAAAAATAATTTGCTGAAAGAAGCAAAGTTGAAAGGTTTTTTAGAACCCTTTCTACAAGGTAAGTTCATAATTTTCTGTGAAATACCATTATTTGCACATCTTAATTAAAGGTACACCTTATACAAACATGTTGTCTATTCTTTCATTTTCAGTATGTGTTTAATTTGCTTTTTTTTAAGATACTGTCCAAATTAAATTTTCTGCCATGTTATACTTATTATACACATAAAACTTGATAAAACTTGAAACCTAAAAGTGTGTGCTATGTATTTGTTCATGCTAATGAAAAATGGACTAAAATTATTTTCTAGATAGTCTCTCTATATCATAACTATCATTTTCCAAAAACTAAAATAGAGTGAAAATACAAATACATGCATTTTATGTCCTTGTAGAAAACAAAAATATGCTATGATCTTCTAATTCATACAAGCATTACCATTAAGATTATGTAGACCCATTATAACCAGTCATGGTGGAATTTATTCTGCCTGGTTTTGGTAGTCTAGAGGTTAGATGTCTAATCCAAGAGACTCTTCAAGGTTTCTTTTAGAAGGAAATTGAGAAAAAGAGCCACATCAATATTTCATCTTAGCTTATCTAAATTGTTCTCTGGAGGTACTTTTTATTTTTGCAGGAAGTTTATATGACTCACTTAAAGTGAACTTCTAACATTTATCTTGCACAAGATGATCAAGGTCAATTTCACCTGATGTTCATGGAAATTATAAAGAATTACTTATTTAAAGAATTAAAATTGTATTTGACTATCAATGCTTCTATTAATTATTAGTTAATTTTCTAAGTATGCCTAAATATTTTTTATTTCCTATTCAAAGCCTCATTAAAACAAATTTTAGATGCTTGATGAAGGTACGATTAGAACTGTCTTAGCTAGAAGATGCTAGACTCTTGTTCCTTAGAGACTTTAATACTCTGCCGTTCCTGAAGGACAGCAGTATAATGATTTGAACTGCCAAAAAGTATTCTAAGAAATTCCATGTTTACAAATTCCCATCTGCATTCAAGTCAATTCAGGTACAAGACATGTATAATAGATACAGCTTGGTACGACACCTGGAATTTAATGAAATGGTAATCTTACTGCATGTCTTAATTAAGAAGCACTTCTTGAGTGTAAGGGCACTGTGTCATGTACTGGTTTTTGCACCTGTAAAATGATCTAGGGCCACCTGTTATTTTTAGAGTGTATAATGTAAGTTTTTGTCTCTGTACTAAAAAGACCGATTCAAACAAAAATAACACTGTGAACAGACTGTGAGTCTGCTACCCCTTGGTGATCAGCCCTGCCTCAGCTTAAACCACTATCTACACTTTTTTGCTCTATGCTGAGCACAGCTCTGTTGGGACAGGGTTCGCTCTTTACCAAGACTACCATTCCTGTATTCATAATCAGAAGCGTGGCTTTTGCCAAATCTCAGCCAAGTTCTCAGCAGGCAAGAGAAAAATGTGCCTGCCTGATGGCACATGAAGACAGGATCAAAGCCTCTTACCGTTATCCTTCTCACGCTAAACTGATCCCAAAATGCATTTGAATCCACTGCCCCTTACAGGCCTCATATCTCTTATCGTTAGAATCATTATTTCTACTGAAACTGTTTTCAGACCACAACAGCTAAGTTGTGTGTGTGTGTACATATAAGCTCGCACATGTGCCACTGGTAATAAGCAACTGTCATGTACATAATATACTAATTCACAGTAGTTTGAAAGGAAATTGAAATAACCTAGATGATTTGTAATGCTGGATACAGGATCCCATCCCTTCATGGCTAGCTTGTCTGAATGTGATGCAAAACAGCAGCTTTCCAAATGAATTGCACCAGCATTCATAAACAAAATGATGAAGCAACTGGAGACGACGTGTCCTTATTTCACCAGGCTTCTGAAAGGAGTCATGTAGAAAATAGCCAGATCTGTAACATCACCATCACCCCCACCCAGGTGTCACTCATGTATTGCCCGCACAATGATTAAAATGATGTCATCAGTAACCTGCAGAAAGGAACATATTATAAGTTCGTGCACCAAATGCAGTTCACAAGCTAAAAAAAGAAAGATCATTCCCATTTGTGAAAGCAGTATTCTGCTATGTTTTCTGAGGAAAGTTCCCAAAGGTGCTTAAGTCTATTGGGTTGTATTTCCAGATTTCTCATGCTTAGCTGTAGACGGCAGGGAGTCCTACTCCAGGCTGAAAAGTGTTTGGCAGCTCAAAAAAGGTGTGTCCTTCTCCCCTTGGCCAAAAGGACCACAAGGGCCACAAGGATGCAGGGGAGGAATCAGAAAAGAGGTTCCCTCAGGCTCTGAGAAAGGTTCCAAAGAAGCCTTCTCCCCTCAAATATACATAAATCAAATAAACATGTGGCTTTGGCATCTGTGTGTTGCTTTCCTGAAGTCTAAATTGCAGGTCCAACCGATGACTCTATGTTGAAATGAGTCACCACTATTCACTGAAATACCATCCAAAGCACTTGGAATGTGACTAGAAGCAGGGATCAGCACTTTTGGATGGTGCTACTTATGACAAGAATTTGGAAAGAGTCTGCATCCAGATAGTTAGAACTTGAATCAAACAGTACATTATTTAGTTTTATTGCTGCCTGACAATGTCTGTTTCTCAAGAATCAACTACAAAGTTTATTAGAATCAGCTTCAGTCAGAAAGATGCTGCAGAACAAAACTACCTCATAGCATAAAAATTTTTGTATTAGCAATATTTTTTTAGGGTGTTTATAAGACCTGCAAAATAACTTTAGATACAAGAGATAAAGAAGATAATGCCTACCAGCTCCTCACTATTACTAAAAACTTTTTTGTTCTAGACATTATGGTTGAAAGATGACTAATATAACACTTCATACCACTGAAATAAGTCATTTGTCCTTTCAGTCAGAGACATTGGTCATAGTCATAAAAAACCTCTACTCAACAAAAATCAGACTATAAGCAATTTTGTGTAGTTGTGATGAGCTGAGCATATGCATAAGACAAGATCTGTAGGAGGGATTTATAAGAGAGGTCTGGTTTCATTAAACCAATTGATATCTTCTGGGGATAAAAGACTGGTTTTCAGATCCACCTGTTCTTCTTCATGTTGGTACCACAAATGGCAGCTTGTACTAGTTAGCATCTGATTCCACAAATAGTCTCAAAATGTCAGTGAGTTTGTCTATACAACAGGCTGTGTACCAATGAGAACACGAATTTAAAACATATTTATTAGTCTCCATTTGCATATTATGATTGGGATTCATTTTATGTACTTTAGTAATCTAAAAATTAGGTTATTACATGCACTGGCATGAATAGTCTCCTCTGCATGTAGGATGTGTAACACTTTCCCAAAGAAATGAAAAGGATTCCCTTTTTGTTGTGAACGGTGGAAATGGCCGTCACCTACCTTTTATGACAGTGCATCATGTAGCACACCAGAGAGGAAAATAAAGGCTTGGATTTAAGACTCTTTTCAGTGTTTCCTACAGCTCAGAGTAAAGCCTAGCTGCCTAGGTTGTAGTTCAGCTGGAAAAAAATTAAGTGTCCCAGAAATTTTCTGCCCCTCTTAAAGCCATTCCACAGTTTGGGAAGTATTGCAGAAAGAGCAAGGGAGTGAGCACAGCCCTCAGTGTTTTACACTCTTCAGAGTAACAGTAATTCTCCTGATTTCTCTCACTACAACTCAGTGGCTATTCAGTGCTTTCTCACTGGAGCAAGGATTGGACCAGAGGTGCTGCTTCTTCCAGAAAAGCCTGTTTCTACTAGCTGTGTTCACCTTAGGGCTTTTTTTTTCTCTTTTTCCCTAGCATGAAGGTTATTTCCCTTTATTTATTTTGCACAATGGCATATCCTCATCAGGAGGAGGAACGAATGCCAAAAGGTGTAAAGATCTGGTGCCTTCAACTGCCTTCTGCTCCATAGTATTGTGGTCTTAAATCCCCTGACGCAAAGGCAACGTCCAGATCCTTATCATCACTGAACCGCCTGAACATACAGCAGCTGAAGCAACATTTCTCTTCTTATGGTATAATATTTTGAAAGAAAGAATGGTATCTTCCGTCCCTTATTCAGCTTTCAATACCTTTTGAAAGAGAAGACTTAGATAACAGTCCTGGCTGAAAGGAGAGGTTTGGCAGCTGTGTAAAGGTGTCCTAACCCCCAGAGAATACCTGGAATATCCTATCCCTATTACCACTGTTTACTACAAGCTGTTTGCTCAGCAAGCTGTTTTTGTGGATCACAATCACCTTAGATGTTTAGCCCTCCTGATGCACACTGCAGGGAGTTGCAAAGATGAGGTAAAGGCTGCAGATTCTGCATAACAGTTTAATTCCTAAAGGTTAGAGACATCTGAGCAGTTTAACAGATATCTCCTTCTGGACCTTAGTCTAAATTGCCATTCTTGTTTATGAGGAATTTCTGGAGCTTGGTTCTAAAAATCTTTTTTATTGAAAATTGTAGATAAAAGTGATTTTCAGTACAGGATAGTTACTACAAAAATCATCAGCCTCATTCTTCTTAGCCATCTATACACTGTTATAATACTTATTTAGGCACAGTTTGCATAAAATATCTTTTACTGACTGATAACAACCATACAATTACATTATGGCTTTAAAAAGTGGTTCTCCAGAATAAACAATGGATGTTAAGGTGTTTCTACAGAACAACAGCAGGTTATATCCACTCAAATATTTGAAACTTTACAGTCTACAACGGTCCCTGGCAAATCTCTTCTATTGAGTCCTGTTGATTTGATTCAAAATTTTAGCCTGCAAAATTGTGATGGTGTATTCATTATCTGCCCCACAGCAACAGTTTATTACCTGCTCAGGGAAGTGAACTAGAGTGGCTGAGGCAAGGATACTTTCCTCACCCTGTGACAAAGCAATAACCTCCGGGAGGACAAGGAACAAGATGAGGCAAAGAGTGCTGCCATGTTTCAGAAGGGAAAAACATACAGCGGTGCCAAAAAAGCAGTTTGAAAACTTGTTATAGATTTTTTGGATTGCAGAAGTCCCGCATCACACAAGGCAGGAGAGAACAGCAATGTTTATCACCTCTGATATCCTATCTTAATTTGTGATGAGGTCTAGTAGATTGTAGAGATTAATGAAGCCAGAAGAAGGAATCAGCTACAAAACATCTCAACCAGGAGGAAACAATAGATGGCTCTTCTTCAGTTCCAGCTAAGATCCTTAGCTACTTGGCCCTGGAGCAGAGAACAAGATTTTCCATGGCATTTAGTAGAAAATGTTTCTTTATTTTAATTTTTATTTTTATTATTAACTTAAATTTTGACAGACTGTCATGGTGTTAAAGCAAGTCATTGTAAAAGATAACCCACAGATGTTAAACCTTTTGCTGCATGCATGCTTAAAACTGTACATCATGGTAAAATGTGTTATATAGCTTGATAAATAGATGCATTTTAACTGGAAAATTTTTTTTATGTTATTGGATATAGATGACTTTTCAGATCATTTAATTAATACCTGAAGCTTCCCACTTAAATGCATATCAAAACTGTGCCCCAACATTCCTCCTGGGCCACTCTTTCTCTTTATTTATCTTGCTTTTAAAAGTCTTTTTTGACACTCTTTTTATCCTACATTTAGAATATTTTGTGAATAACATTTTACATTTAAGGGATGGGTCAATGGTAATAGAATAATTCATACCAGCTTTGACCTGGAAATATGTTTAAATTTATTAATAGCTCCATTCATTTTGCTGGGACTAGTTGCGTGCTTGAAACCAAGCACATTGCTGGATTAAGGTCAAACTGTTCAGGAAGTTTTTCTTGGATATACTATAGCCATATAATTCAACCAATGAAAGGAAAACTTGGAGAGCAGGTACTGCTGAAACATGATACAGGGTGACAGAAAACAAAAAGTCGGACTGTGTGTTGAATGATCAAATCTGTTCCCCATAAATTACCCAAAAAAGGGTTTCTAGAAAAGTTAACCAGTTTCAAGTGAGAGGCTGCAAACTAGAAAATGGCTAAAACACAAGAAACAAAGAAATCTTAAATTTTGCTGCTCATTGTTTTTTATAACATCACGATGGATTTCCAGTAAAACTGAAAGGCAGCAAATCTATATGTGGTAAAAGAGCTTTCTGCATGTGGCAGGGGAATGAGGAGAGAGGTATAGTGCAGGGTGCTTTCTGTATCTCAATAAGAAAAGCCCAACAAAAAATGGCATAATAAAATAGCATCTTTAATAAGGTAGAATAAAAAGAGGAATATAGATAGTGGGTAAATCTTACATCCCTTCAGACACTGGGAACCCCACATTTGTGCATCATCATCCACACCCTGGGGAGGTTTTCCCACAGCATGCTGCACAGATCCCCTCTACAGAGGTTCCTCCTCTCTTCCATGCCATAGTGCCCTTTATTGTGTGTAACAAGCAGAATCATATATCTTCTCCTGACAGACTGTTACCTCTGTTGCAACACCCGTCTGTACATGGTGAGCACCAGCAGTTTCCCACACTGTGGGTATGCATGCTAACATACGGGCTGCTTAGGCTCTAAGTGGAATGCCCAATAGAGCAGACATAGCCTGTGCAAGATCACTAACTCCTCGAACACAAAGTCATCTGTGAGGCTGCCAACATAAACAGTTGAATCAGAAGTGCTGCTATGAAAGCAAGATAAACATTTAGGTTCAATGCAGTACCAGGAAGTACTTCCTTGAAAGGAGATTTGAGCTACTGAAATACTCTGAAAGAAAAGTGGTAAAAGGTCCGTAATTCAGCATGTTTGTTTGGACATGAAAATTCTGCAGAACAGTCCTATATTGCCAAGAATACACGCTAGAATAAAGAGTTGAAGACATTTCTTCCATGATTTCCATAATTTTTGTGAAGCCTGTAGTTACCACTGACTGATCTGCACATTCTGTAAATAAACAAGGAGCTATGGTGCCATCAGCCCACAGGGAACTCTTGAAGAGATGAATAAGGATTGAAGGGCTTAATTAAGTATTTTCAGAAGGCACTTTACTGTGGCTTTTCAGAATATGGTATCCAGAGTCAGAGGTAAGCTCTCACTGTGATGTATGTATACCCTGCAGACACCTGGATAGAGAGATTTTATCTGAACTGTGGAGAGAGAGGTGTACAAGACCCAGAGATTAGGTCTGCAGTTAAAACCACTGCATAGCTTCCCTTTTTGTCTTACTGCCTTTGAGAGACTGGCAGTAAAGGCTGACCTCTCTGTAGTAGGACTCAGACAGCTTTTAGGAAGATGCCCTCACAGTATCTTCAGCCATCCGCAGAGAAAAAGTCATGTCCCTGATATGGCCACAAGGTTGGTAAATGTCATAGGTGGTGAAAATGGAAGAGATCTGAGGAAAGTTTTGTTGTTGTGTGAGACAGAGAAGAACCAAAAAAAGCTCTTTAGGAAGTAAGATTAGTTTCTGTGTTCGGAAGGAAGAAGAAAGCTGCTGCTGCTGGGTTTAGGGGTGATGACACTTCAAAGCAGGCATCATCACAAATGGCAGCACGAATTAAAATTATATAAAACATCTCTCGGCCCCAAAGTATCCAAAATATACCTTGGGGAAAACAATCCACAGTACAAAATAGCCTTCCAGTCTCTTTCATCTAACAGAAAACAGGGCACAAAGAAGTAAATGGTGAAGTTAATAATCTATTAGTTTGTTTCATGGTCTCCACATATAATTATGTTCCCATGCTGTGAATGGAAAAGCATGCAAAGTAAAAGTGGCCTTTCTGTCCTAAACTGCTCGCTCATAGTTAATTCTCCCTCAGGAAACAGTGGTTTTATCTATTGATTTTAAAATGCACATGATTTGGAAGAAAGAAAAAACAGGAAGGAAAAAACAACAGCAAAAAACATAATGACATGTAGTTCCAATGTTCTGAATTTTTTTCATCTGTCATAAACATCTCCAAGGTGACCTGTATGTATCTATGGGTGCCTGTTATAAACTATAAAAAGAAAGAAATGCAAATTTTGCTATAACCTCTTCGAAAATCTTACCTGCTCTTTAACCATGTTGAAAATGCTCAGAAAATAGCCTTCTTTAACCTGCTTTCCTAAGTAAAAAAGGATTATATAATCTCTTTCTGTATGTATGAACTTCACAAATAATTTCTGAATACACTGGACGAGTTCAACCAAGTTTGACAAAGAGAGAGATCACAGAATCATAGAACGGTTGAAGATCATCTCGTTCCAACTCCCATGACATAGGCAGAGACACCTTCCACTAGACCAGGTTGCTCAAAGTCCCATCCAACCTGACCTTGAACACTTCCAGGGATGGGACATCCACAACTTCTCTGGGCAACCTGTTCCTGTGCCTCATCACCCTCACAGTAGTTTTCTTCCTTATATCTCATCTAAACCTACCCTCTTTCAGCTTAAAACCATTAGCTCTTGTCCTATCACTACACGCCCTTGTAAAAAGTCCCTCTCCAGCTTTCTTGTAGGACCCCTTTAAGTACTGGAAGGCTACTACAAGGTCTCCCCAGAGCCTTCTGTTCTCCAGGCTGAACAAGCCCACCTCTTACAGCCTGTCCTCACAGAGGAGGTGTTCCAGTCCTCTGACCATCTTCATGGCCCTCTTCTGGGCACATTCCAACAGGTCCATATTCTTCTTATGTTAGGAGCCCCAGAGCTGAACACGGTACTCCAGGTGTGGTCTCACGAGAGCAGGGTAGAGAGTGAGAATCACTTCCCTTGATCTGTTGGTCATGCTTCTTTTGATGCAGTCCAGGATACAGTTGGTATTTGAGCTCATATTGCCGTCTCGTGTCCAGCTTTTCATCCACCAGTAACCCCAAGTCCTTCTCAACAGGATTGCTCTCAGTCCCTTCACCCCTCAGCCTGTGTCGATATCATGTGCAGGACCTTGTACTTCATCTTCTTGAAATTCATTAAGTTTGCACGGGCCAACCTCTCTAGCCTGCCAAGGTCCCTCTAGATGGCATCCTTTCCCTCCGGTGTGTCCACCACACCACACAGCTTGGTGTCATCAGCAAACTTGCTGAGGGTGCACTCAATCCTGCTGTCCATGTTGCCAAAAAGATGTAAAACTACACCAGACCCAATATCAACCCCTGCAGAACGCCACTCGTCACCAGTCTCCACTTGGACGTTGAGCCGTTGACCACAACTCTTTGAGTGTGACCATCCAGACAATTCATTATCCACTGAGCAGACCATCTGTCACATCCATGTCTCTCCAATTTAGAGAAAGGAATGTGGGACAGTGTCAAATGCTTTGCGTAAGTCCAGGTAGATTATGTCCATTGCTCTTCCCTTATCCACCAAAGCTGTAACCCAATTGTAGAAGGCCACCAAGTTAGTTAGGCACAATTTGCCCTTAGTGAAGCTGTGTTGGTTGTCAGCAATCAATGTCCCTTAGCATAAGTTCTCGGAGGATCCATTCCATGATCTCCCCAGGCACAGAGGTGAGACTGCCCAGCCTGTAGTTTCCAAGGTCTTCCTTATTTTCCTTTTTAAAAATGGGGTTTATTATTCCCCTTTTCCAGTCTGCGGGAACTTCACCTGACTGCCACAATTTCTCAAATATGACAGGCAGAGGCTTAGCAACGTCATCTCCCAGTTCCCTCAGGACCTGCAGATGCATCTCATCAGGTCCCATGGACTTGTGAACCTTCAGGTTCTTTAGATGGTCTTCAACCTGATCTTCTCCTACAGTGGGCAGTTCTTTCCAGTCCCTGCCTTTGCCTTCTGCAACTTGGGCAGGGTGGTTTGAGCACTTGCCGGTGAAGACTGAGGCAAAAAATATCATTCAGTACCTGAGCCTTCTCCATATCCCAGGTACCCAGGCCACTTGTTTCCTTCTGGAGAGGGCCCACATTTTCTTAGTCTTCCTTTTATCACTGGCATGGCTATAGAAGCTTTTCTTGTTGCCCTTGACGTCCCTGGACAGATTTAATTCTATCAGGGCTTTAGCTTTCCTCATCTGATCCCTGCCTGCTGGGACAGTTTCTCTGTATTCTTGCCAGGCTACCTTGTCCTTGCTTCTGCCCTCTGTATGCTTCCTTTTTTGTATTTGAGTTTGTTCAGGAGTTCCTTGCTCATCCATGCAGGCCTCCTGGCATTTTTACCTGATTTCCTCTTTGTTGGGATGCATCACTCCTGAGCCTAGAGGAGGTGATCCTTGAATATTAATCAGCTCTCTTGGGCCCCTCTTCCCTCTAGGACTTTATCCCATGGTAGTCTACCAAGAAGATCCCTGAAGAGGCCAAAGTCTTCTCTCTCAAAGTCCAGTGTAGTGAGCTTGCTGTGCACCCTCCTTGTGACGCTAAGGATCTTGAACTCTACCATTTTATGGTCGTTGAAGCCAAGGGTGCCCTTGAGCTTCACATTCCCCATCAACCCTTCTTTGTTGGGGAGAACAAGGTCCAGCACAGCACCTCTCCTCATTGGCTCCTCTATCACTTGGAGAAGGAAGTTGTCATCAATGCATGCCAGGAACCTCTTCTGTCTACAGAAGGCCTCGTCTACTTGGTCTTCCTAGTTGGGTAGCCTGTAGCAGAGCCTCACTATAATTTACCTGTCCCTTCCCTCCCTTTGATCCTGGCTCTCAGTCAGCTCCTTATCCATCCCCAGGTGGAGCTCCAGGCACTCCAGCTGGTAGCTGACACAGTGGCCAACACCCCGTCCTAGTCTCCTCTGCCTGTCCTTCCTAAAGAGCCTGTATCCTTCCATTCCAACACCCAGTCATAGGATCCATCCCACCATGTCTCCATGATGCCAATAAGATCACTGCCCTGTAGTCATGTGCACATCTCTAACATTTCTTGTTTGTTCCCCATGCTACATGTGTTTGCATAGAGGCACTTACATTGAGCCCCTGATGAAGCTGACTTACTGGCTGGAATTCCTTTGTGCTTCTCTGCAGGTGGTTTCCTGATGACCTGTGATCCTTCTCCAGGCTCTGAGCATGTATTGCTGGCACTGGCATCAAACTGGTAGAATCAGGATGGATTGAGGTTCCCCTCCCCGGCAACGTCAGTTTAAAGCCCTCTTCATCAGGTTCGCAAGTCTATAACAGAAGATGCTCTTCCCCTTCTCTGAGAGATGGACGCCATCTGCCTCCAGTAGATGTCAAAGGTATAAAGTTTATGCATATTTCATGAGCAGAGACAGCCTGGTATACCTTAAGGAGAGCACAAACACCCTTAGTGAATTAAAGACTGCAACATGAACTCACTATTTATTAGACAACAAAGAGTCTAAGGAGGAGGGAGATGTTATGAATGCTTTAACCACAGGAAAAGCCTCACTGAACACCAGAAAAGCCAAACACACCATAAAAAAAAAATCTGTAAGCAACAGGATTTCCTTAGTTTCCTTGTGAAGAGGTACATAGGTGAGACTTAGCAGGAATCTGTGATCTACAACTGAATGCATTCCACCAACCAAACACCGAAGTTCCCTTACTGGATCTGTGAACCCAACTCTGTCTTTCTGCAAGGAGCATCAAAACTGAGATACAAAACCTTCACAAGCATTGCCAGCTGAAAGCTGTGCATTAGTGAGTGCAAGCCTGAGGAGAGAGACCTAAACTACCTCCCTACACTTTCTAGTCCAGGGAAGAACATTGAGTGTACCTAGGATTAACAGACTACAGTTTTGGAAATGCTGCCAAAAATCGTGGTTGATAGAGTTGTCCAGTACATATACAAGACTTTATTAGGAAAACCTTCACTTACCACCTTCTGCATAGCCTGGGACTTTCAAAGTAGGAATCTATTTCCATTTTCATCCATCTTCTGTCATCTCACCACATATCCTGCAGCCCAGCTATCTGAAACTTGACATATGTCTGAACCCAGCATTGTTGTCATAAAGCATCTACTGGGAAGCTGCAGTAGCCAAAAGCTGCCACATCCCTTCCCAGGGAAGTCCATCATCACAGGTCATTTGCTCCACCTGTTCCATCAGCACTGCAGGTTCTGTCTCTGCAGCCATGTGAAACACCTTACATCTCTTACAGACCTGTCAAGAAATATTTACAGCACACACACATCTGTGTGCTACATAGTGTGACGTAGATATAAACTGCTGGCAATCTATTTGGAAATGTTATATTTGATGTGAAATCATATTCAATACCTTTCTGATTAAGAAACATTCTATAAATGTAAGATATTCTGGGGCAAAATACATCACTGATGTATTTTTATTTTATTATCTACGTTCACATCCACATGTCTGAAAATTATTTTTATCTCCATAAACATTACCCTGTTAAACCTGGATCTTGGTGTTACTGTGTTTATTCTATCCTGGTCTTCTCCCAATCTTCTTTTACAGTTACACATTGTAAGGAAAAAGTTACCTAATACTATGTTATATTATGAGTCACAATAAATATTAAATCCAGACAGAACATCTTTTATTTTTTGATTAAATGAAATAGGGAAGCAATGATATCTCGAAATTTTTTAATGCATGTTGTCTCTCCTTACTTCCTTCCCTTTTGCTTACATACATTCAAAACTTGAGCCAAGATTTCTTTTTTAAATTATGGTAGAGCTTTACTACCTAATTAAGTAAAGTCATTTTTCACAGCTATGGAAGATTCCACTGTAGTTAGTATCTTAAAAAGAAATACTCGGATTATAATTAAAACAAAGGGTTTACCTTTAGTGCACAGCTCTTTCAGAAAACCACAGAGTAAAATTACAAAGCAAGCTGGGAATTTCTCCCTAAATTTGTTTTGCAGTGTACTACACTGTCTAAGGTAAACATGACAGTAAGATTAATCTGCTTACAATATCTAGAACTTAAGGGCAGCCTGGGATGCAGCGACCGTGAGATGGTGGAGTTCAAGATCCTCAGGGCAGTGAGGAGGGCGCACAGCAAACTCACTACCCTGGACTTTAGGAGAGCGGACTTTGGCCTCTTCAGGGACCTGCTTGGAAGAGTCTCATGGGATAAAGCCCTGGAGGGAAGAGGGGCCCAAGAAAGCTGGCTAATATTCAAGGATCACTTCCTCCAGGCTCAGGGGTGATGCATCCCAACAAAAAGGAAGGCAGGCAAAAATCCCAGGAGACCTGCATGGATGAACAAGGAACTCCTGAGCAAAATCAAACAAAAAAAGGAAGCATACAGAGGGTGGAAGCAAGGACAGGTAGCCTGGGGACAATACAGAAACACTGTCCGTGAAGCCAGCGATCAGGTTAGGAAAGCTAAAGCCCTGATAGAATTAAATCTGGCCAAGGACACTAAAGGTAACAGGAAGAACTTCTATAGGTATGTCAGCAATAAAAGGAGGACTAGGGAAAATGTGGGCCCCCTCCAGAAGAAAGCGGGAGACCTAGTGACCCAGGATATAGAGAAGGCTGAGGTACTTAACCAGTTCTTTACCTCAGTCTTCACTGGCAAGAGCTCAAGCCACACTGCCGAAGTTGCAGAAGGCAAAGGCAGTGACTGGGAAAAGGAAGAACCACCAGGTTCTTAAAGGAAGAACCACCAGGTGTCCTAGCTCACACTGAGTACAAAAGCTGCTTACATTAGCAAAAATTAGAGCATCTACTACCAGACAGTAGTTCAGGACACCAAGTCTTTCCATGTCCAGATGAGACAGCCTTTTGTGAGCAGAATTTCCAAGACAAACTCATTATATGTTTAAACTGTCTGATTGCAATTCCCTACTGCCTTTCTGGATCTGACTCAAAGCCCATTTAATTTAGCTGGAGTGGGTCCACCGACTTCAGCAGGCTCGGGATCATCTCCCCTGTAGTCTACATAACAACAAGATTTTGCTCAAATTTGCTGCAGCTGAAAATGCTTTCCTACCATTTTTAAAGTCATATATTAATATAGGGTAATAAAACATCCTTACTCCAGGAAATACTGAGTTTAACAGTCTACTGTGTTAAGCTCAGTGGAAGGTGGAGGGCAGACACTACCACACAAACCTTAACAGGCAGATGTATATAAACCATTCAGCACCTTGATTTCAATTTATTTCCTTGGGTAATAAATATATCTAATAAGTCCTCTCATTCAGTCCTGCAGACTCTGAAATATCTTTAAAATTTGGCTTAGGCAAACACTGACCTCTTCAAATCCTGTTGACTTCAACAGGTGACCGAGCCTTCAACAGAAGACAGGATCAGGCTTTCTGTGTTACCTGTACATGGTCAAACCTAAAAGCAGATAAATAACATTTATTAATTATATGGTTCCCCCATTTCTCAAGTGACAAACAAATAAGTCCACACTTAAAATTATTGTTACTGCTCTGCATGATATATTTATAATTGAGTGCATTCAGAGAAGTCTTTGAGAAATGCTTTTACGTGTTTGTAAGAATTGAAAGCCGAGCTTAGTGTTTAGATTCACTATATTGCAGCAATAACTCCGCTGTGCAGACAAAAAAAATAATTGCTGTATCTGCTTCTAATCCTTTTGTGAACCTTTTTTGGATGCTGTTGCATCTTAGCCTCCTTCCAGAATTTTTACTTACTATCTTAATTTCACAGATGTTCTCAGCAAGTGCTGGGTTGCAATTTTGCTTAGATGAGCATTTTCAGATGCCGTGGGAAAGATCTCAGACACTGGCTATTGGAACCAATAGGAATATATCACTGTATACCCATCACGATGGATTGAATAGGTTTTTACTTCCTTTCGGAGAGCCCTCAAAGGAATGCAGCTGTGTCTTTTCTGACTCCACAGCAATGGAGACTTTACAAAGTATGTGGTTACTATCTGCCTCCAGACATAGGAGATATGCCATGTTTTAGTTGCACAGACTCCAGTACCATGTAGAACTTTCCCCGAGGCATATGTCCAGCACAAGATGGTTCCCATCCCACCTCAGCTTTAAACTGTACTGTAACTAGAGAAAATGTCTCATGTACACCACCAGAGTGAGATATTTATCCAGCTGGAGAACCTCTCATGAGATGTCCTCTAAACTTTCTCCTTCCCACATCAGAGACTTTCAAGGCCCCAGGTTCTTTTCCCTTTCCCCTTTTCCTTCTAACCTCTCATCTGCCTTCACATCGCTGCACCCACTCATTTCACCCATGAGGACCTGCCGCTCCCCTTCCTGAGAGGCAGCAGCAACAACAGGCACTCATAAGCTCTGGAGTTTATCTAATTTCTTCATTTCAGGCATTTTCTCAGTCAACTCTCTGTGTAGCATTAGTCCCTGAGAAGAGTTAATCAAACTCCAAGTGCTTGTTTAATCTGGCATGAAGATCATGAGAGTGTGTGCGGACATCCTATTCTGTTCTGGCACCAGATGATGGACTGGCAATGTATGTGGAGCAGCCTAGTGTGCCACCGCCCTCCTGATTATTATGTTGTGTCTGGGAAGGCTCTGAATGAAGATACAAGGACAAAGCCAGCTCAGTCATCTCAGAACTGGGTAAAAAAAAAAAAAAGGAATATCATCCCAAGGATGATGGACCAATTTCTTGCTGCTCTAACTAAGGATAGAGCACCCTGTGAGCAGCAGGAGCGACAGAGTTGTTAATGAACTGTATTTCTGTATTCCCATATACTCCCACTCCTCCAGCAGTTACCATACTCAGCAAAACTTCCCAGACCGTGTAGAGTGGAGGGAATAGCTTTGGATTTTTTTTTTTCTCTTTCATCAATGACTTGCTGTCAGCAGTCAGCTGCCTACCTTGCCCATGCCTAGCGTTATCTGTAAGAAATAAGGTTTCACACTGTCCTTTTATAATGTTTTGTTCTCAGTTAGAAAGTTGGTACGACAAAAAGAAATAGTAAGAAGGTGGGGTAATTTTTGGATTTTTTATTTTAGCAGAAAAAACAGATTTCTGAAAAACCATGTGCACTTCCCTGAAAATTATTTGGTTTTTTCAGATAAATATTTAAAAAAAAAAAAAAAGAATCAACAATATTCACTTTAGTAAGTAAAGCATCGACTTCTGAGACTTCTACCTCCCCTTAGTGGATGGATCTTTCATTTTTCGTTTTCCCCTGTGAGCATTGCATAATTGCAAAGAGGTTTCTTTTCCTGTTTGGCCTTTCTGGAAAGGTTATTATCAGCCATCCTGCGTGAACAATGATACCAGTAAATTCTAAGGAAATTCTGGTTAAACTCACCCTGCCTCAACAGGATAAAAACGTGATTGTGACATCCCTGAGCCAACATACACAAATACAGAAGGCAGTGCACTTCTTTCTATCCAAGAGTGCAAAAACAAAGACTGAAATGTGGGCAGGCAGATGCAAAGAAATTTTTAAAAATGAAGATTTATTTTAAAAATCTTTAAAGAGACACAAACCACAACCGCGACTATGAATTCCATAGTCCTGTATTATAGGTAGAGATCGGTTTTGAACTATTTGAGTTCAGAACCTGTCTTTTCCAGAGACTGTTTTACTAAAATCCAATGCGCTGAGTTTCTCTTCTTTTATATCTGCAAACTCAGATACAAAATTAAACACAGTTCCTAACTTCAGATCCTTGGCTTTTACCTGGCTACCTCTAAAAAAGTAATCTCTGGTGTATCCTGGTATCTGGATGAGATAAGCAGACTTAGCTCCTGTTTGCTGAAATATCCCCGTTGCTTTGGGGGCCCTGAGTTACACATCATGGCGGGCTCTGGAGGAAAGAGCAACAAGACAAGTCAAACCCATGACTGCAGGAGTCCATGCAGCACCTCAGAGAAGTACCACTCCTTTATCCCAGAATCTGATGTCAGCAGGCCAGAGCTCACAAAACAGACACAAAATTTCACAGATTTCCATCTTTATATATATCAGGTCTGTGCAACCCCAAATATTTAGGGAGGAATGCTCAAAAAACAAGTTTGAAAATCCTGCAGCAAAGAAGCTTGCTGCACATCAGCTGATGCCTAACAGAGGCATAAGCAAGGACAGTTGTCAAAAAATGGGCCTATGACTAACTCTGTAAAGTTATATCTACCCTACTAAAATGATACAGGGTCAGAGTAAACCTGAGCACTGGAACCCTGTTTGTCCACACAACTGAAATTTTTCCTCCTTGATTGTGCTTTCGACTCAGCATTTAAATGTGTGGTATTTTCAGGGAATTTCTAAAATTTTTGCTACATTTTTTTGAATACTTTGGAGGTATAAAAGTAGCAGTTGTTGAATTACCCATCCAGAATCTGAATTTCAACCTTTGCAGAGCTAAAAGACCTTATGTTTGATACATAATCAATGGCCCCCAGTTCTTGTCTATCTTTGCTCCCTCCCACATCTTATATCAGTGAGTGGTTGAGGACAGACTGCTGTGATTCATACTTGCCACTATTCACATGCACTATAGCTCCGAGCCAGTTAGAGCTAGGAAATATCACAGACCGAAAATGTAGTCTGCTTTGCCTCTCATCCCACTGAAACACATGGCAAAAACACTGGGAAAAAAATAAGTAAGAGGATTTGCAAGCAAAAGAGAACACCATCTCTCCTAAATTCTAAGTAATGCTTCTACTTCACCCACGGATGCCAGCAGCACACAGGAACTGCTTTGCATCCATATCAGCTTGGCAGCCACTGGTAATTTTAACTAGAGAGCCACTTCACTGAAATTTTGGGCTTTTTTTTTTTGTAGATTATAATGCTTTAGCTCTGAGGGAAAAAAAAAAAAAAAAAAAACCAAAAAAACACCTCTGCTCTTTGTCTTAGTAGATATTTATATTGCACATGCCTCCTTTTCCCAGTTCTATTAGTCATGTAGATCTGGTTGCAGGATGAGGAGGGGAGCTGATAAATACAGCACAAAGGGCTTTCAGAAATAATCCCTCTTCTAGTAGATGTTGACACCCTCTAAAACACTCTGATCTCTTCTAACACCCAGTCACCTCAACAGCTCAAGGCAAACTAAACTCCTCACCTCACTCTCCTCACTTTCTGTTCTGCTAACATCTGTGTTAGTATGTGAGGGTGAGGGAGAAACACAAGTTTTATTTTGGTAGGTGAACTCCACTGGAGATTAAGGTTCCTCTCTTTAGTCTTTGCCTAGATGAATAAGCCTTAGCTTAATAAAGTGAAACATTCTCAATAGCAGGAGCACCATTCATGGCATAAAGATGACACATTGAAATGCAATTGGATAAAAGACAGTTAAATTAGTATATATATTTAAACTCTACACCCACTTGGAAAAGAGACAGTTAGAGGGCAAGAGATCTTTCAGTACAGAGTTTTAGATGGCATCTGGTTTCATAGAAACATTAAGTCTCTAAGACAGAGACACCACAAGGGAGACAGAAGCAAGATGTAGCTAATCAACACCACCAAAGTAATGAAGTCAAGGAGGATAGCTTGGACCCAAGAATCAGGAGGGTTTTTTCCTGAATATTCTTATCAAGAATAAAAATTACTTTAGTTGATTTTTTTGACTATGTGTGTAGAAACAATCTGTCCCTTCATCTTGTAACGTGGGATCTTGTACTGAAAGTCAATAAAGCTGTTCCTCACTAAGTCTTGCTTCATGTCTAAAGAATCATGCACGTTTCTTTGAGCTCCTGGACTTCATTATTTTAAAAAAAGTAGATATGAATATGTAAATGATGAATGATCCTAAATGGGTGTCACATACTGGAAACCAAACAGGAAATGAAATGGATGAAAAGAGAAAGCTAAAAATTATCAGGAGACCCAATCAGAGTTTGCAAGTATCCCTCAGGGTTCTTGTGAAATGAGTCAATAAAATTTCTGTAACTCCTTTACATCCATTCTTTTCAAGTTAAGACCTTTTGCAGCACTGAAGGTATTCAAAAGGTGGAATAAGCTGCCAAGCCTGTCAAGAAAGAAATGGGGATTTCTAAAGGAAATCATTAAATGTAATTGTTGAGCTCACAGGACTAGTGAGAATTCCTGAAATTAATGTTTCTTTCAGTGTTTCAATCACAGACAGGTTACTTGCAGACATTACAAATCTGTAGAGTGGGTATCCAGATGACATCAAGACAGAGATGTTGTTTTGGTCCTCAAATTGAAAATGTTGCTTTGTTCAAGTAAAAAAAAAAAATAATTGTAGAAGATGCTGCAGTTGATTTTTTTAACAGAGTGGCAGGACATTCCTTCAGTTTTCATCCACTTATAGTTCATATTTTTGTTCTTTCTGAAACTCATCCCATTTGCACAGAGTCAGCACAAGGGCCAGGGACATTTGATTGTAAGGTGACACAGATGGTTGGAGCCCAGCTGGGTGTAATATTTATCATAGACCTTCAAGCAAGCACATGGATCTTGAGCTAGATCTCCACTCCAAGGCAGATTACATCACAGCTAACTGCTAAAAGAAGAACTCCTAAACCTCACACTGGAAGACTTTCTCTAAGTCTGAAATAGCTGTGCCTATATGGACACTCTATGATTCCAGTTTGAACTCCTGACTTAGCCAAATGTACTGCATTCATAAATCAAGCAAATTATTGGAATTTTTTCCTCCTTATTTTTGCTGTCAAAGTAATACAAAGGGCCAAAAATCTTCCCCTTGATTGTGCAAGCATGTTGCTAAACAGTGCTGAAAGGAGTTGAATGCATGATGCAGTGAAAGCATAATATATGAATCTGGAAACCAGAAGACCTATTGGATAAGCCTAGGGTTTCTTGGGCAGGATTTGACACTGCATTTTTTTCTTCTCTTACTGCCTATGAGAAGCTGGAAAACATGCATCTATTTGGTCTCCTATGGCAGAGGATTCAGGCCTCAACTTTTCTTAACCAAAATGGTCCAACTGGATAGGAGAAATAAAGTTAGCTATCTAACCAAAAGCACATGGTTCATCCACATGCCTGTGACTCAGAGGACCCACTGCCCCACGTGAGCCAAGTTGCTAAGTTTGGAGTACAGGGAAGCCTGGAAGAAACCCACCTATGATGGCCAGTATGTTCAGTCTCTTGAAGGACTGTATAATTTAAAAAGTGTTATCACGCACTCACCAGAAGTTTCTAATATGGCCAAGTATTGTTTTCATATCTTTGAGACCAATCATGAGCTACTTAGAGCCCTTTGCCATTTTTACTAGTGGGCCAGATACCAAGCCATCTTTTCTTACTTGCTAGACCAAACTGTCAAATTTAGATCTTTCCCAGCATTTCAGCTGAAGGCAGGAGGAGTTTTATGGGAACAAAGACAGCGCAAGAATGTTAGGGTAAATTTCTGTAACTGTAATGGAAGCAGCCACTGCTGGACTTTGATCGCTATTTCCCCAGTGCAATGTGCAAGAAATCAGCACTGGGCACCATGCTTTGGATGTCATTGTTTATATAATAAAACAAGAACATCTAAAAAGTCTCAGACTCCTTGGGAGCTTTCCCCTGGCTTCGAGTCACGAGTTTTGCAGCTGACGCAAAGTAGCCCTGTTCTGTTCTGTTTCTCACCTCACTTAAACCTGATAATTACTGGATCTAAACATGACCCATCTGAGTCACTAGATCCATTAATTCCCCAGACTCCTACTGCCTACCTCTAATTTACTGCACAGAGGTCTCAGGCTGCTGAGGTGGCAGAAATCTTCTCCCTGTCCACCCCTCCAAACAGACCCTGCGTCTGCTGCAGAGTCCAGCAATTAACTCAGTGTCACAAAAACAGGCCTTGTTTCTGATGTTCTTGGACCTTCTTGGACCACATGTTGTCTACCAGCCAAACATCTCTCTTTAAGCAAATTACTATTTATTAAGAACAAAACCACTTGAGGGAAAAATAGTGAAACAATTAACCACGTATATGCATAACTAACTTACCTGACCTTTTATGTGGAGATCCCAGCAGACTGCTCAGACAGGCATTTCAGCCTTCTCCGGGGTCAAGTCTGTCTCCCTGCATCAGAGCTGTTGCTTTATGCAGCATCATTTCTTTCCTATTCAGCCCCTTTGAATCAGGGCAAAGTAGATTGTGTTTCTTCTGTGTTGGAGGCAAACTTCAAATGACTTATTTCAGGAGCAGAGATTTGTATTAATAAGTGCCTTGAATCCTGGCAGGGGACATTCCTTATCTCACCCTTTGGGCCAGGAATGTAATCATTTCTTATATTAAAATATAACCTGAATTTTTTTTTACAATTCTATACTTCATTAGCAGTCTCTTATATTAGTTTTCTACTGGTCCCACTCTATTAATGAGATAAGCTAATGATAGAAGAAAGACAATTAAGTACTCAGTGTACCAAACCAAAAAGTAGATTAGAAAGAGACCAGAGGAATTCCAAGGGTCTGGGAAGGAATTTGTCCTAGAAACACAACCTTGCTCTTTGTCGAAGGAATTCCTTCTATTTTGTATTTGTTATACTTAAACACTTTTACAATAGGGTATGCCAAAATCCTCTCTGCATTAATTAGTACTTAAGGTCATTCTGTATATGAGAAACTTAAAAGTTTTCATTAAAATATCACTAGTTGCTGAGCATTTCTATGCATAGCTATTACACTGTCACACTTGCAAACAATGCACTATTTATACTAGAAAGACTGGAAAGTCATTTTAATCTGGAATACCTCTGTCTTCTAAAAAGCTGTTTCTTACTTTGCACCTAGCCTCAAAATGCTCACAAATCATATATGACTAAAAAGTCTTGAAGTTCAGTAAAAAATTATTCATCTGAAAAAAACAATCCCATTACCATCAATCAAGATGAAAAGATAATTTTCAAGATTAATATTCTTTTTTTTGGAAATCAAATGTTTGTGTACCAGAAAATTAAAACTTAATATCATTTATTCTTTCTATGCTATTTCAGTACTCTTTTGGGCAAGACCTACAGTCTTGGGAGCCCATAATAAACTGCAAAACAAAATACATGAAGGCAGAATAATTGGAGGTCTGAAATAAAATTAGTATTTCTATTTCTAGAGTGGCCAAAATAATGCATTGGAAAATTGTTTTTCCTAATTTACTTCTTAGAAATCAAACTAATTTAATAATTTGTAGACAATGAATTACTAAAAACAATCAGTATAACAATTCTAATAAAACTTCATCAACTTCTCCTATTATGGAATAGAAGGAAAAAGGACTCTTCTGCTTTGTAAGGTGTTGGATGTCAAAGCATCTCAGTTGTCTGTAATTAGGAAGAAATACGGATTTTGTTATATATGTTTCTCTGATGCAGACTTCCCTATTTACACTGCAGCCTATATGAAGCTTTCCTAGTATGATTGCTAATCATGCTTTCTAAATTAATCTTTTCATCTGTGCCACAGAAAATGGTTTCTTTCCTACTCTCCTTGTTTTCAGTTCTGTCCCAAAACTATGTTTATGTTTCTTCTTCACTATCTTTTGTCCCCTGTTTCTAAGACTCCTAACACATACTCAGAAAGAGTATATTTTGACAAGAACCTGTTAGTGTTATTTAGTTAGCTTAAAATGTATTCTGACAAAAACATTAAGGCAGCATAATCTGGCACTGCTGCAGAAAGAAACAAAATGAATCTGCCAATTACTCCTGCCTCGGTGTCAGCCTTCCCTTATTCCAACTAGTTCATGAGATGGATAAGGGAACTCTCCCAAATGAAAAATTACTCTGAAAAGTTATTAATTTTCATTGTTCTAAATGATAATTGCTGTGTGGCAGCACAAATGCTCATGTCAGTGCAGCGACAGAGAGAGAATACTCTACTGGTGGCAGAAGGCTGAAGTGTCTTTTGGTGGGCATGTCATTGCACAGGACCTTAAAGTGATCACCCATCTGCAACTGTAGTCCACAATGAACAGTTGTCTAAATCTCAGAGGTGTCTTGCATTTTTGAAGGTAGCTACTGTGGTAATAATTTTTTTTACCTATGTGAGTATGCACAGAACATATTTGGCAGCAGTTGCCAATAACCTTCAGGATTCAAAAAATGCAAGGAGTAGGGCTGAAAAATAATCCAAATACATATACACAGGTGTTCTGTATGACCAACCCTGGAGAAAGAACTAGAGTAATAATATATAAAATATTTTCAGATCAATAACACTCTTGTTTCTCTCCCAGACATGTCGACATGGATCTTTCTTGTTGCTTCTTTATCTATTGCCAGGCCTGCAAGATACATCTCTACCAATGGACCCCAAATGGAAATCTATTCTTTTTAATGCAAGTTGGTAACAAGGCACAAACTCCTTATCTTGTGTGGATAACGAGCTCATTACTCACTCTAATAGTCACTCTTCCAGCCCCATTTCAACAACTTTGCTTGCATTTTCGGATGCAAGGCTCCTTTTTTATAGGTAACTTTGGTTTTAAACCTGGGGACCAAGAATATCCTATCCAGTGTCTCATGCTTCAGGTTCATTCAAGACTCTTCCCAAGGTTTCCTGAGCTTATTTTCATCCTAGAAACGTGAAACCAGTTTTGCATTTACTTTAAGACTCCCCATACAGCTTCGTACTGGAAGAGTTTTTCCAATATTTCCATTGTTTTCCTCACATTTTCTGTTGTCATGAAGTAATCTTCTTCAATTCTAAATGACAGATATTCTTTAAGAACAGGAATCTTTCCATTTCCTTGGATCTCCACTCGAACTTCACACACAGCACTAACAGAAATCCTGAGTTCACAGTCAAACCTGAGATGTGTCAGGATATGTTTTATACTATTTATTCTCTGCTCTTCAGAAAGCTACTAAAGGGAGTTGAGTATATTTAGTCTTAGTGTCTCTGGGTCTGGTCTACAAACGTAGACAACTAAACGTGAGATTGAATTCAGCCTGGACGGAGGGGTTGTGGGATACACACAAATTTAATGGAACACAAAACTATTATAAACCTGTTGAGGTATTTTTCAGGATTCATCCTTTAACCTCTGCAGAAGTCATTTCAGATTCCAAATCAGAATAATGATAAGCAGAGATTTCTGGTCTTAGTGTAGCTTCTTGTTTACTGAATGGCAACACTTCAGATCAAGTGATAAATTCATTTGTGATTATGGTAGGAATGTGTTACCAGATTTCTTTCAGGTAGAGATGATGGCACATCCCCAGCCTTGCTCCCTACTACTGCAGTCCACTAGGATACACTACGAAGGAGACAGTCTACTTGTCTGACCTTCTCTGAAACATTTCCTATGCTCCAGCTGTATTTCATACAATAGAAATAATCTTTCAGCTCCATATCTGATCCTAAAAAACCTAAGAGCTTTTAACTCACTACATATCTTCAGCTTGCTTAGAATATCTGCCTAACGTATGTAGCTCTCAGTTATGACATTGATTTAAAATCTGAAGTCTTCCTGTTTTAATTGGGAAGTCTTACCCTTTACAAAGGGTATTTCTATGATATGAGTTAACTTCAGGACAGAACCACAAACTGTAAAACAGGTTTGTAAATATTTTAGCCCATGCCTTCAAACCTGTCAACACTTTTTGATTTACTTTAGGGTTACAAGGCCTCCTTCCCCCATTATAGATGTTCTGATACCTTCTGTTTCTTCCACTCCGTAGTTTCCTCACAAACACATTCATAAAACTACTTTTAGTTCACCCTTCACAGCGTTCATTACCCACTTCACACAAGTGTCAAGAGGTATGGGACTTGACAGTAATTTGTAAGTATGAAATTCAAGTTTGTCTTTTAGTTGTAACCCTGATGTATCTGAGTATTGGGACTGTACCTGTGTGTATATCCAGTGCACTTGAGCCACTAATTTCTTGGGTGGTCCAGAAACTCCCCAGCTAGTCGTCTGCATAGATGAGATAATAACCTGGTCTGAAATAATAGATTAACCTAAAATTAGGTGACTGATCGGACTCTATGCTACCTTCACAAATGTTTGACTGGTTGATACAGAAGCTCTACAGGTGAGAACTTTGTGCATGTCTAGAGACTACCCATGTAGGTCCTGCTGTGTTAGTCCAATTCCTATGCTTTAATGTGATGATAAACATCCTGGATGCAGTATCATGGAGACTGACAGACAATTCCTGTTCTGCAATTGATCAAATAGTGCATAGATAAATTCTTTATAAACAGTCAATAACAACTGTTCCTGCATGTCTTTTGTATGTAGTTAGGATACTTACGAGATGTTTTTATGTAGTTAAGATAATTTATAGTAATGAATTATGCATGACACGAAGTGGTCATGTAGGACCAGCTGGATTATGAGAATTTAGCAGAACAGTGATTTGTTAAAACTCACCTGATCAAGCTGAAGACATCATTGCAAGGACTCTTGCTACTGAGACTTTTTTGACACCAGACAATGACCAACCATTTTGTTTTAGAGATATAATTCCATGTGCAAACATTACATTTTGCTAGGATCTTTTCTATAAAGGGGCCAGAGACCTACTAATCTTCACATGGCTGCCATTGTCTGGGAAGTTGTCTGGTTTGTCCACCCCCGATTTCTTTTTATCAGAAGAAATTATTATCTGTCTGATACTGTGCTTAATAAAGTAAATTGCTTATTTTGAGATTTAAAACCCCACTTTTTAAGTGTTTCTTTTCAGAGTTTAAGTGCTTATTTTCAGCAGCCCATCACAGACCCTTAGTATTCTTAATCACATAAGAACATTGCTTTAAATGGCCAGAGGCCAAGTCTTGTGACAAAAATTGATTTGCCTCACCCTTTCAGTTCAGTTCCATTTGCCAATATCCATTATCAGTGTCCATTAGAAATTTATGAACTTGTCATATAATTTTTTGTAGCAATGGATAAGAACATTTTAAAGTGACTTCCTCTGGTTTCCTAGAGTCTATAAGTAATCCATTGCTGCCATCTCTTTGCTTAAGGAAAATTGCAAAGGACCAGACTGTAGTCTCTAACATGTCTTCTTGAAAAACTTAATGGCCCTTGTGGGAAATGTACAAGTATGACACTAAAAATGCTCAACAAACAGACTTTCCAAAGAAATGTGAGATTTCAGCAGATAGATGAAATAATTCCACAGTGAAACAGAGCAACATTCAGGAAGCAGAATGTAGGCAAAAATAAGAAATGCTCATAGATCCTGCTGCATAACTTGGGAGCACAAAGACATCTCTGGAAATTGGTGTACATTACAGGACATTGTAGAACATTCTTCAGTATTAAATTTGCAGAATATAAAGAGTACAAAATCTGGAAAAGTCACAAACACTCTGTTCTGTTCTCTGGCCTACCTACACAAATCCATTCTCCACAGTTTGCACGATCTCACTTCCATGATCAATATACGGCTTTTTTAAAAACCATAAAGATTTATAGTAACATAGAACGTTTTCCTAGGAAAATTCTTTTTAAGTGTACTGAGAAGAATTATGAGCTGGACTAGCCAACTAGTAATGTACCTGAATTTTCTTTAGGTTTTGGAAAGCTGGCAGCATTCAGCAACCCACTTCAATTTCAGTTACAGAAAAGGTCTCTATGGTGTATATGTTTCTAAAAATAAGAATATCATCTGTTGAAGTGAAAGTTTTCTAAAAAGTGTTATAAAATAAGTTGAATGGCCTTAGAATCCCACAATTAATCCAAAGAAAGAAATCTGCATCCCATCTTTCTGTCACTCCTACACACACATACTATGGAGTGAAGACTACTCCACAGAAACAAGAGTCCAGAGAGAAAAAAACTATGCAAAGGGCACTTCCAAAGTAGTAAAGGTAACAGAAACTGACTTTAAGAGATAGAGTCTCTTGCTTTGTTTTGTTTCTGGAAGAAATGAGAAGCTACAAACCTCCAGAACTGTGGCACAAAAAAGTGATGTCTGTAGTAACCTTTGGCTTTAACAAAGCATTTCCATTACTTGATGAGTTCACCAGAAAACAGTTCTAATCCAATCCTGATGTAATTCAGTTGAAGTCCATAGAATAATTAATTTTTACCTTTCTTTCCTCTGATTCTTTCTCACTTTGTCTACATGTCCCTTTCTTCCTCCCCTCTATTCAGCCAGCCTCAATTATTTCTCGAGATACAGCTCCACACAGCACTCACAGTGCAGCAAGAGCTATGCTTTGCCACCCACTCCAAAATCTGATTCTCCTTCACCTTTCAGATACAGTTATACCTCTTAGTGCAGCTTATTTCTAGATCAGAATTTTATAATATCCCACTATTAAACACGCTGATAGGTCCAAAAAAATTAAGCTTTTAGAAAGGCAAGGCATCTTGAGGTATCAGATAAAGATATCGAGCTTTAGCTAACAGGAAAGAAACAGACTCTGCTACCAGCTGTGGTCACTTTCATGGTTACGTTTATCAGTGTTACCCTAAGGCTGGGGTTGTAGAAAAAGAGGCTGGTGCTCAAAGCAAACCTGTGTCTGAACAGCTTGTGATTGTGTATGCTCTAGTAGCTGTCAAAACACAAAACGAACCTGTAAGGGACAGTTCTCTGAATGAATGAGAGGGTAGAATGAATGAGATCTAAAGACTCTTAACTAAATAGATATGAGGTCCTGCTACCTCAGAATAAAGTGCAATAGCTTTCCAGTGGCATAAGTTTATATAAACTACAAATTTTAATCTACTGAAAACCTGTTATCATGCCTGTCTTTCTAGTCTTCTTCCTGCCAGAGCAGGTATGTCAAATTCCTTTGGTGCTTCCTCATATGATTTCATCCTCTATTTGATGGACCTATCCATCACTACCCATTCTTGCCACACTACTGAATGTGTGCACACTGTGACAAATTAATTTCCCTCAGCTAGTGATGCTCCTTACTTGCATCCTACCGTGAATGAGGGAACACGACAAGTTGATCAGAGCCAAAATCTTGTCAGGCATACTACTTTAAGAGTAAAGGCCCAGATATGACTGAATGGATTTGTGATTTCAACGGCTGAAGCTTAAAGACCTGAATAGCTCCTACAGAATTAACTGCAAAATGAAGAGAAGCTTGGTTATCATAGAATCATGGAACCACAGAACAGTTTGGGTTGGAAGTCATGACCTTTAACAGTCATCTAGTCCAACCCCTCAGCAATGAGCAAGGACGTTTTCAACTACATCAGGTTTCTCACAGCCCCATCCAGACTGACCTTGAATGTTTCCAGGGATGGGGCATCTGCCACCTCTCTGGGCAACACATTCCAGTTTTTCAGCACCCTCATCGTAAAGAATGTCTTCCTTATATCTAGTCTAAATTTACCATTTATTGGTTTAAAGCCATTATTCCTTGTCCTATCGTAACAGACCCTGCTAAAAAGTTTGTCCCCATCTTTCTTATAAGGCCCCTTGAAGTACTGAAAGGCTGCAATAAGACCTCCCTGGAGCCTTCTCTTCTCCAGGCTGAACAACCCCAACTCTCTCAGCCTCTCCTCATAGGACAGGTGCTCCAGCCCTCTGATCATTTTTGTCACCCTCCTCTAGACCCACTCCAACAGGTCAATGTCTTTCCTGTTCTGAGGACTCCAGAGCTGGATGCAGTACTCCATGTGGGGTTTCATAAGAGCAGAGGGGGAGAATCCCCTCCCTTGACCTGCTGGCCACGCTTCTTTTGATGCATCCCAGGACACAGCTGACTTTCTGAGCTGCAAGCGCATATTACCAGCTCATGTCCAGCTGTTCATCCACCAGTATCCCCAAGTCCTTCCCTGTAGAGCTGTTCTCAATCCCTTCATTCACCAGCCTCTATTGACATCGGGGAATGGCCCAACCTACATGCAGAATCTTGCACTGGGCCTTGTTGAACCTCATGAGGTTCATATGGGCACACTTCTTGAGCTTGACAGTGCAAGCCTGTAAAGGAGACATCACACAACTGGGAGCAAAGAAGTCAGTGTGTAAGGTCAGATATATGATACATTTCATCAGTTTCTGCCTAAGTGCTATTTTTCATGACTGTCATGGATGAAGGACTAGATGTAGACAGTCTCATAAATGGTGGCTCAAGATGCAGAGTGGAAACTAACTTGTTCTACAAAGTGGAAAATTAACTTACGATGTTTGATAAGAAATAGTAGTAATTTGGACAGTTCAGTCTTTTACAAGAAATCTATCATCATCTCAAGGTTTTTGGCATCCAGACACTAAAAAAAAACTAAGAAAGACATTTGTGCCTGCAATTTGTATCCTGCATGTGTTTAGACAGTTAGACCAGGGCTAGAGACAGGCATTTTTTTGAAAGTGGAACTAAAAGCTTAAGTGTACTTCTTCCTCCTTAAAAAAAGCATAGTCAGGGCATTCAGCTCAGAGGAGAGAAGCAAGAGGATCTTCTGAATTATTCTTTCCTTTTGTCTAAAAATTATCCAACATAAAGTTTGATTCTGATAACAGAGTTATATTTATGGCCAAATTTAATTGCCACTAGATTGTAGTTGCACCTCTTTTCCTGCTCCTGTACTTCCAGAAACTTTTCTTTCCTTAGTATATAGTGATACAGTTTCTAGAGGAGGGACTGGTAAAACCTTCATGTGCACTTTCTCACCAGCTCATGGTTAGACTGCTTTGGTGCTCTTGGAGTATGGAGATCAAATTCCTTTTTCCTTTTGTGTTACAGTATCTTGGGCATCTGACCAATGTAACTAACAACTTTCCAATTGCTTTTATGGAGCTAGATGCACAGATTTACATTTAATGTTCTTGGATAGTTAAGCATTGTGTGGAATGGATTTCTTTCTCTGTAATGAGAACTAACATCTGTGATATGTTTGAAGCAATTTCAGACCTTCACTGCTAAATTTCATAGCAGACATATTACTGAGCCACTAAACAAAAAAGAGAAATAGTCTAAAATAAGCATAATAACATATAATAAATAAAATAAAAGAATTTTTTTGCCTTATTCAAGCTCTATAGGATGGAAAACAACTTGTCATAGAAACTATAAAAATAAATTAAATTCATGAAAATTAATAATAAATCTTCTGCAGACATCAACGGCTTTGTGAAAAACGATTCTAAACGAAAAAGCAATTTTGTAGCAATCGAATAATTTAATTAGTCAAAAAGACTTGGCAAATATTTTGTGTTCTGAAGAAGGACTTCCTGAAGAGTGCAAATCGGTACCTTTGAAAGTGGACGTAAATGAATTAGGAAATCAAACACTATTTAATTAGATCACCACATTCTCTGTGTGTGTGTGTGTGTGTGTGTGGTGTGCATTTAAGTGTTTGCTTAACATCTAACAGATTCACATAATCATCTCTGCTTAAATTAATATAGTTGGCAAATAATGCCAGACCAAAAAAAAAAACCAAAAACCAAAACAACAAACACCACCACCAAACCAGCAAAACTCTCCCCTGTTAAATCAGTGCCTCTTTACACCAAGTCTATTTTCCAGCTTTTCAAGTGCGTTTCTTAATATGCAACACACCAATAATCTCTAACAAGCTCTCAGCAGTAATTTTGGCTGATCAAAGATATATGTAATTTATAGTCTGAAAGTGGTCTGTATTGCTAAGTAAGATCTGTTACTATAATACAGACACTGTCTCCAAGAGAGTGAATTTGAAACATCTACGTAATATTTGTGTGGTGTGTAGAAATTCATCCTCATGCAGATAACCTATGTCAAGGTAGGAAGGAAAGAGGAAATGAAGAAAGTGCTAGCAAGACGGCTGTCTCATGCCACAAAATGGGTGTAAAATAACAACTTGGACACGATCAGAAAGACAAGGCAAGATATGGGATCTAAACAACAAAAGATGTTAAAGGTAAGGAGAAATATCCTATACATTAAAATAGCTGGAAAGAAAGTAAATTGGTCAGTTTGCAACTTGATAAGAACGTCAGGTGATACTGAGACTGTTCAAGTGTTTTATGTCTTCACCCTTCAGTCTTCAGTAAGTCATTCAGTAGTGATCTACCAGCCATCAAAGACATTTAGCAACACTGACAAAGATATAACTAAACCAAGGAGAGGAAATGTTAAAGCATATTTGAAAAAGTTAAATGTCGGCTGGGCCCAATGAAATTCATCAAAGCAGACCTAGAAAAATGGCTTATCTAAACCTAAAGTTGCTAGCATTTATTTACCACAGAGGTAAAATTCTTGCTTTTTCTTTAAAAGTAAGAAATAGAGGAACAGAGGGATAATAGGCCAGCTGGTTTAACATTGAATTTCATAAAAACAGCAAAAGTTTTCTTGTAAACACAAAGAAGAAAAGAAGAAATTGTATAGCCACCAAGATTAATTTGTCAAGAGGAAATTCCACTAAACCAGCTTAATTTATTTTTAGAAAAATGTAACAAACTTTGTGGATAGGTAATATGTAACAAATGAAGCATGTCCTACCTGACATTCCCATAAGCAAGTAAGGGAAGTCAGCAAGTCTCTTCTGAATTTGATAGTACTAATATTTCTATTAATGATGGTGGATTAGAGAGTACACACAGTACACTTGCAGCTTATCTTCATGCGCACTGGAAGACAGAATTCAAAAGGACCTTGACAAGTGAAATAAGTGCTGTGAAAAGACTAGTATTTAACTCGAGAAGCGAAGTCCTACAATGGTAGGAATAATCAGTTCCACAATTGTAGGAAAACTACTCCTAGGATTGTGAAGCGGTAAATACTGTGTATAAAACATATGAAGTAATCCTTCCACATTAGTCAGTGGTGTTAATGTCTCAAATGGTGCACTTTTTCTGTCTTGGGGCACAAAAATTGTTAAAACAACTTACAGAAATCATCAACAATCTAGAAAATATGGCCTCTGAGGAAAGATTTGAAAAAAGCAGTGACGATAAATTTATAAAAAAAAACCTAAACAAGTCAGAAGGGAGAGACGAACGAGTCTTTAAAAGATATCTACAAATTGGAAAGGTTAGAAATAATGAACTTGGACTGAAGCAAAAGAATTTAGAATAAACATTAGTAGAACGGATCCAGCAATTAGAGTAGTTAAGCTCTAGAGCAGATTATCCAAGTGATACTGTGGCATTTCCAGATGTCTGTCAGTAGTAACAGAAGGGCCAATTTGGACACCTAGAGAGTGGCAGCCAGTGGGGAATAGATGAGAGAACCATGCAAAGGCCTTTCTAACATTTGCTTTCTACAAATTTCTGAGTCTATTGCTTAAATTTTTAAAAAATGGTTTTCAGAAAACTAGGTGTAGAATAGTCTCAATAATCTTTGTTTTCCTTGAAGTGAACAACATCAACCAAATGATCCAAAATCTGAAGACTGGAAATACCTGTCTGAGAACCACATTGCACTTATCAATGTTGTTTGACAATTCAACATCTCTGATGCTGCCTGCAAGGAAGAAAGGGGAGATGTGAAACTAATGGTTTTAGACTCTCAAATTTTGCTGTTCCCCTTTTCTCTTCAGGCAGAAACTGTTAATGCAAGGGAGCTAAATTGTACTAATAGCTGTATACAGAATATCAGAAATAAACAGACATTTAATCAAACTTTTTAAGCCAAAGTCACTAGCTTGCTTGATGTTATTCTGATCATCAAAAGTGGTGGTGAGTTGTGAGACCTCAATGCTAAATTTTACTATCAATTTACTGTTCAGAATAATGAAATCTGGCAACTTTAAACATTTTTTATTTACAGAAGGGTATAGAGCAAATAACTGACCTGCAGTCCTTCAATGTGGTGAACACCTGTTGAATGTTTTTTATTCCAGCTTGAAGTTGGCAAAGTGACGCTGTTCACATTTTTCAGCTCTGGAGACTTCAAAAGAAGCGAGTTTGCTGGTCTTGGCCTTTTCCTAACAGAATATCTTCTGCGTGTTGTAAAATTATCCTACCATGTTTACCATCACTTTTGATCAGTCACAGACAAAACACCAAGGAATCGTGCATGGGAAAGTAACAAACAACACACATTGTTGGCTTTTCCACAGTCCACATCTGTTGACCAATTCCTTGTGTGAGTATTAAAACCCAGGGAAAGATAAGAAATAAAAGAAGCAAGTATGTTTTGAGGGAAGAAGTGGACGAAGCTATGAGCCCTATTGCCTGTCTTTATAAACCAAACTACTCTGGAGTGACAGATCTTAAATTTTTGTTTGGAGTGTAAGTAGTACACTTACTAATAATAATTATAATTCTCATTATGATACTATTTTGTTTGTACAACTGATGTACCTCAAGGGTGTGGTATTAATTAATGTAATGAATATAATTCCTAAGACAAAAGACAAAGTTTTTGCTGCTGTCCATTACTTTAATGTCTGCAACATTTTGCTCTAATAAAATGATTCTTCTGATTGTCATTGTGCCTAAGAATAGTTACAGATTCTAAGCATAGACAGATGATAGTGGTTTCACTGAAGATCAACTAGTCACTAAGTATCTTTATAAATGGTAATCGTGTGTGCAAAACATTTCTTCCTCACATGCCTTTGAATTTCAATTTTTTGAGACCCAAACTTTTTGCTGTCTAGGTGGAGACTATCTAGCACACTCAACAGAAAGTAAATCAAGTGAAAATAAATAGTTCAGTAGATGAGCAACTCTGACTTGATCAGACATGAATGTTGGAAAATATCTTCTACATTTTGGCATGTGAGGTCTATAAACAAACTTCAAAAGAACAACTGAATGTTACACTGGGGATCATTTCACCTCTCAATCACACTTTTATTCAACTATTTGCAGAAGTCACCTTTTTTTTTTTTTTCTTTTTTTTTTTTCCTAACAGTTTTGGAGATGGAAAAAAAAATAAACCATCACATTTAGACCTTGGTTATTGCCTCAGGTCTAGATCACCAACGTGTCACCAGTTTATGTAACCTGGGAGGCCATCCTAGTTCCTTCAGAAAAGGCCAGTTTCTTTTGTCAGTCATTTACGTGTGGCTCTAGGCAGATTCAAGCAAATGTAGCTATGCCAGGTCTAGATTCCACTCTACTGACCTCAGCATAGTTCCTCCACATTTCCATCAGTATAACAGATAAAAATATCTGCTCCTCATGTAGTCTGGAGGTTATATCTCAGTTGCACTGTAAGTCAGCACCTGGTAACTACCACAAGGATCTCAAAAAGGATATCAAACACTGTCCTCCTCATTTGAGACACAGTGTACAGGTTATTGCTTGTTCTGTCATGGGTCTGAACTCTCCACCAAAGCCTGGATAATTTATAAAATCACAATTGTCTCTTTTATTGCATCTCCTACATGCTGGTTAACTGCCCTAAGTGGGAGACTTCTTTGTATCAAAGGGCTTTCCCATGTTTCTTACTTTCCTACTTGAACTTGAGACCTGTTTTTCAAAGGCGGTTTCATCAAAATTTGTCCATTACAATCTTAGCTTTATTAATTGGCTTCCAGGTAGGAGGAAGAAGAGAAAGTAAAAAACCTGTGCTGTGAACCTAGAAAAAAAATTATTTGTTGACAAAATTCACATCTTCTTTTCTTACATAGTAGTCTACCCTTTGGTTTGAGTATCACATGCTTGTTCTTTAGTGTAGGAAGTTCCAGACTGGCTCTTCACTGAGAAGGTAAAATTGTAGATGCCAATGTTGTGAATACCTTTCACAGACACCCCATTTTGAAAAAAAAAACTTTTATTTTCTTCCCTCCATGAAAGAGGAGACCTGAACAATATTTTACAAAAAAAAAAAAAAAAAAAAAAAATTCAAAATTACATAAGAAGAAATTGCATACCATTTTACATCATGCAAAAAGGCAATGTATATGTGAGGAAATTGCCCCATTGCAAAACAAGGCACTAAGAACAACAATTTGTGCTAGTCCTGCATGTAATATTTTTTCTTCTCTATACTTTTAACCTAAATCTAAAGCAGACACGCTACTCACATGCCTATGTTAATCGTGCAATTATCATTTACAGTTTTTTTGCCAGGAACCTCTTTTCTCTAAAGAAATCTATTTCTTTACATTTGTTTGAATCTGCCTTGTTACAGATGGCAGGGGTGCAGAAACTTCAATCTAGCTGGTTACATGCATGAATGGCCTAGTCCAAAGCTTGTACGGGACATTGGAATAAATCTGAGTGGTTGTGGAAAGTCCCTAAGCAAAACGGCTTTCACAATCATTGCTGTGCTCTCCCTTAAAGAACAAGTCTTTTCTCACAAATGCTGAAGAAAATGGTGTGTAATTGCTTTGGAATAATACCCACTAAGAAAGATAAATTTAGATTCTGTTTGGTCTTGAATGAGACTTCTTGGGAAAGAACTTACTCAGATCAATTGATTGGTGAATAATTTAGCATAATTTTGTAGTACTTGGGTTTAACAATAGCTTTTTATTTTCAGTTTTAGATTTGGTGAAGGTCATTGTTATTTTTCAAAGTATTTTGTGATAATACAGCTTTCAAAACATGTTTCTAGCTAACTAGAAATTTGGGCTATGAAAACTGTCTTGATTGTGCAGTCTTGAAAGCATTTCTAATTCTTCCAGGAAGACTGCAGGAATAAAATGTAAAATGTAGAATTCTAACATTTTATTTTGCCAAAATTAAACAGAACCTGAGCCTCAACAGTTCCAATTTCTGTCTAAATATAGGAGCTATTTTGCTAATGAGTCCTGTGTTTGGCCATAAAGATTTTTTTTTTCTGATGTTTGCTGCTTAAAAAAAGTAAACACCTCTTCAGCAGACTGGAGAGCATTGTGGTCTCATCTCCCTCTTCATATCAGAATAACTTGATTTAACTTGGTGATTTATTTTTCTTCTGATATTCTTTGTGTCTGAGTGAGATCTGACCGAGATTCTGTGTCTCTAATGGAAGAAGGAAACATCCTTGCTTCTTTTAACAGTAGATGAAGATCCAACTTCAAACCATTCAGGTTTTGGTTTGTATTTTCCCTGAGCTCTGATTGAAAAACAATCCAGAACATCACTGCTCCAACACTTAGAAACCTTTTCCTGATGCTCATTTCATATATGATGTAGTCATGAGAAAGGTGGTCACACAGCATATCAAGCATTTCCAACAGAGAAAAGAAAACAATCATACCATGATCCTTGATGCTAGTGAGGCCCCATCTGTGGTATCAGCAGACTGTTCAGGCAGGATCAATTAAAATCAGAACAAAAGAGGAGAAGGACTTTGGGGTGATCACTGATACCTTGTTTTTTTCCTGTTTTATGTAAGGAGAATATCACTCCAGTCTTCAAGAAGGG
>NW_010103055.1:50589-64601 GCF_000699245.1 Pterocles gutturalis | reverse complement strand
GTCGCCAGCCGGCTGCGCGCTGCCGCTGCTGCATGCGACAGACGGGAGCTCTGTGTGTTAACCCTCTTTTCATTGCAGAGCCCGTGTGTCTCCGGGGCTTTCGGTGCTCCGCGTGTGTATCTGTATTTTGGCAGCGTTAAAAAAATCATTGCTGCTGCTGTCCACCTGCTTTTTGTGACGACAGGAGCTTTAGGCATCTCCAAAAAGTTTGTTACTGTTTTCTGCAGCATCTCAGAAAAGCAGCTGAAATTAGCTTATTTCAGACATCAAATATTGGTGGTAGCTAAGAAAGAACAAGAGTAAATGGACAGAGGGCAAGAAAGGAACTTCTGCTTCCTTCCCTGTCTAAACAACTTGTTACTCAGTCTGTATGAACACTATGTTGTATCTGGTTTCTACAGAAAGTTCAAGGAGGAAAAAAGCAACAATAATTGGTCCGGTAGGGGATCCTGGTGTGAATCTTACATAAAGTTTAACAGGACCATATGAATAGCTCTTGAAGTGTTGACAGCTCAGACTGAGAGTGAACCTGCTGGGCATCCAGCCAAAGAGACACAAAGGGTAGGAAATAACTCCTGAATCCCAGAAGCATCTGGCTGTAGGTAGCACAAGAGGCTTTGCATGCGTATCAAATCCATTTTCAAAAATCTCTGTGCATTCCGGGACACTACCTATTTTCAAAGGTGACTGAGCAGTCAAGGTTTCAGCATCCTTTTGCCTTGCTGCAGGAATCCAGGATGCTGAGGACTCATGACCCCATGACGCAATTTGTGCTGGCTGATGTGAGGTAATACCTCCAGCCAGCCCTTGCTCCTCTGCAGAGATTGCATCCCTTGTAGCAGAGCAGGCGATGGTTTAGTTCCTGAGTCCTGACAGTTCACAGCTCTGTTTTTAACTGAAACCACTACTGATTCTGTGAATGTGCTGTGCTGGGAGATGCAGTGGCAAAAGCCTCCAATTCCCAATCTGTGTGGAACTGGCTGCAACAGCTGAAGAGATAACATTTCTTGCTGGTTTATACCTGACCTCTTCAGCTACTGCAACCCAGCCTGAACGTGCTTGTGAGTAAGATCAGAAAGAAACCTGAGGTTTTAACTTGGTGCCTTCTCACTGACAGAACAAAAAAGGAATCTGTTTTATTCCTTGTTTGCTCCACTGGGCAACTGCTCCTCTCCCATGGAGAGCGGCTTCTCTGAAAGATTTCTGTAGCTGAACTTGCCAGTAGAAGGTATTTCTCTCTTCCTGTAGGCAAACCAACAAGGTATCCCTGGAGAACAACATGGCAGAAGAGTTGCTGTCCCATGACAGTGTTAAATGAACACAAACTAGTGACCAATTTCCTTTGCGTTGAACACTTGGGATGGATTTGGGGACCCCAGCAAAGGTTGGTTGCTCTCTGTTCTAGTTAGAAGGCTTGTTTTCCTTCTGTCATCAGAAATTTGGGCCCTTTAGCCTAAAGAACTGCGCTAAGAGAGTCCTTGGCTGTGACCAGGGTACAGCAGGATGTGATCCAGTGCTCTGTTACAATTCTCTTAACTTGCAGTTTCCCACTGTTGGCACTGAGTTGCCTGTCTGCAAGGTGGCTGCAAAAGGTAATCTGATGATATGTGCACTGCATGCTTTTGAAACCATTCTATGGTTCTATAATTTCTTCCATTGCCTCATCCACAAGACAGAGCTGGAGGGGACAACTAGAACCAGAATTTGTCACTGTGTGTTTTTAGGGTGTTAGTTTGCCACAAAGCAAGTGTTAGCACAGTTGAAACAGCAACAAGGCTCGGAGAAGGTGTCAGAGACAAGAGTCATTGACAGACCAGTAGATTACCCATGGATCCTGTTTCCTCTTGGCTTTTTATGAGAATTCCGTATTGTGGCAAAAAACACCACACTCTAATGCGTGCAGCCAGGAGCATCCTGCAGCATCTGATATTGAGTGCCAGAGTATAACGAAGCATTGATCAACTCTCTCTCCAGCACAATGTGCCCTCACATACTGCCATCCTGAAATTATTGATTAGCTTGGAGTCCATCTGGTCTTGTGTTGAGAGCAATTTTTGTGCACAAACATCAGTTCAGAGAGTCTTCTTGCTCTTGGGGAGCAAGAGCCACCTCACTTCCCTGGACACTGATTTTTTTTTTTGTACCATCTGCAGCAGCCAGGAGTGTGTGAAGCTTTGCTTATCTGGTAGGGTATCTGGATGTGTTGGACCTCAGGATGGTCCAGTAACTCTTTGGAGTAGAATTTTAATTTCTTATTTCCTAAAACCTTCTAAAACAACAATAAATTCAGTGTTCCCCAGCTGTCTCTTGTACTTTCTTCATCCCTGAATGATCCTTTTGTATTGGAATGATTTACTTAGTGCAGTTGAAGTGTGCCGCCTTTGCTTTCTTAGCCTGCCCTCTCTTTTTAGAGATTACTGTACCTTCCTATACCTGTGAACTTCTGATACCTATTGGAGTCTTCACTTACCTCTGGTGTAAGCACATATTTGTATTTTTGTTTCTTATGACTTTGGGATTTTGGAACCTGTGGCTACTGAACCTACTCTTTGTTTCATTTTTTCTATCCCCCCCAAGCAATAGGTTCAGATTTTTCTGCATTGCACTAAAATGATTTCCCCTTTGTTTATTCTTGACCAGAACTTCAGCATAATTTTCCAGGCATGGTCTCCATTAATGTTACTTGTGTTTGATATGTTGGGACAGGAGTTTAGAAATTGTGTCGATACCTACAGAACATGTGATTCAACTAGAGTCTTTCAGTGAAGACAACAGGCTTTGGACTAAGCCAGGGTATGTAATTATTTACATGCTGACACCAGTGCTTTGATGTAGGTCATTTCCTGTCACTTCGAACTACGATGTCCTCGTCTCTTACCAGTTTGCAAGAGATGCCCCAAAATATATCATTTTATGATATTACAGGTTCAGGTATGTCGGTTGCTGTGTGAAGCTTGTAGCACAGTTCAGTTTCTGCAGAACTAAAAGAATATCTATAAAATATCAACAGAAAAATGTGCCATTGTCTTGCATGACCTCTTGCATTTCACATGTAATTCTACACATACCTCTGTACCTTAGTTTTGCACTTTTCATATCACACCAGAGACTCATACACATGCTGTTTCAGAAGCACAAAATGAAACATAATGGGAAAGGACTTGCCTCTTAGTTTAGAGAGAGATTTATTATCCTAGTCTTTTTATATTAAATTGCATTATTACTCTTTCTTCTCTATTGATTACCTTCTCAACTGTGTCTAAAGTGAGCAATTGCCATGATCTTCCAACTCACTGACATCTGAAAAGAGGAAATTCAAACAGCCTGATTTCAGGCTCTTTTGCTTAAATATATTTACAGAATTTTGTAACTTATCCATTATTTCCTACCCCCACCCTTAAGTTGATCTGTCATGCCTGCTTGCATTGTGTATGATGATAATACTACTCAATGTGGTTTTCTTCATTGTAGGCAGAAAATGTTCAGCTGGCAAATGAACTGGTCAGACTTGTGTAAGAAGAACATACAATTTCTGGATTATTACAGCTTCCAAGAGCTTCACTGCAAGTATGTTACCACTTCTTCAAGGTTTCTCTACCTATGTGGTTAAACAGATCTTGATAAGGCTTGTCTGTAATTCTACTTCTTAATGTCTCTAAGTAACATGACACCTCGCAATCGCATTATCTGTATACCATGGTATCCAAAAATCTTTCTGTGCTTATGGAAAGTAAACCAACAGTAATGCCAAGCATATATGCAGGTCTTGTTTTACTGGTTTTTATCTCAAGTTTTGAACATTAATGTAGTTGTTAAAATCTGGAAAAGTATGACAAAAATTTTGCATTCTGCTTTTTTGGTGGGTTGATGTGTCCCTCTTTATTAATCAAAATGAGTTTATTTACCCCAGTTTTAGTTCTGGTAAGTTGGTTATACTTAAGTAAATCTTCTAGTATCATGTACTTGCAGGTGCAATTTCCTGCAATGGGAGTATTGTTGTTGACTTGGTTGGAGGTTGGGGGATGGAGTGAGGCCCCTGGAGGCAGTCGCTCATCTCTAGGCATTCATGTAGCAGAGATTGCACAGGATATGTGCATGGGTACCCTCAGTCACTAAGGGGAGCTATTTTGTAATAGAAGTGAGTTATGAAAAGGAAAAAATGGAGCTAACATTGATGCTGAGAGAAAAACTGACTATGATCTAAATCTTATTTTTTCTGGAAATCTATCTTACATGGAGGTCTCTTCAGTATCAGGAAGGCAGCAACCCCTTCACCCTGCAGCAAGGCAACAAGAGCTCACAGGAGCTGCACCTAGCTTGATGAAGGTCAGGTCTCCTGGGACACTGTTAGTTTCCCATCACTTTGGAAAAGGCTTCTGACCTGTTTCCCTTGTGCATAGCGATATGAGTTCATGCCTGAATTTTTTCTTTGCACCTTGTCTAGACATTTATACCTGTGAACAGGGGGTGTTAAGCTGCCACCAAGAAAAAAGAAGAATTTCATAGTCATTTGTCTAGACATTTATACCTGTGAACAGGGAGTGTTAAGCTGCCACCAAGAAAAAAAGAAGAATTTCATAGTCACTTTGTGCAGGCAGAAATGAAGACATGAAGGCTGTGGCAAAGGAGAGTCAGACCTAGAGACTGTCTTGAGCTTCATGAAAATGATCAGACAGAACTCTTCCCCATCGCAGAGCGCTGCTGGCATGTTATTGGTATGTTGTCTGTATTCATCAACGAAAGGGTTTGCCCTAGGCAGCCAAGTAGCACGGAGGGGATATATAGGTCTCAACCCTTGCATCTCTGCTAGTTCCCCTCCCTGTCACCCTCAGAATTATATGACATGTCATTTTCTGTCAACTTCTTTTCCCTTTCAGGAGCACTGAGGCAAATAATTAATTTAGCTTGTTTTAGAAAATGTCATTTTGCTATTTCGATAAATGAGCCTGGCTGCTGTATCCCTCAGAGCCATTCAGGCTGCTTCACTCATAGCGTTCTATGTGCCTCCTGGACTTGAATTTTTTATTATTATTTGTCTGAACAGCTTCCATTATATTTTATTTATTTTACTCCTTTGCTTTTCTTCTCATTTGTTCACAGCTTATAACTTCAGTCGTGCCAGTCATCACTGTCTGATGTTTTAGGGTCCGTATACCTCTGGAGCTCTTTATAGCTTTGTATTGGTCTGTGTTGTCCTTCTTTTATGCCCGAGGAAATCTCGCTTAGTGAATCACGTCCTTACTGTTGAGCCCAAGACAGTGCCTGCCTGTAGTTGCACACTGCAGAACCTGCAAGCCACTTGTTTCTATCTGCCCTGAAAGTCTTGTGCAGTTCTTGTTTCCATCCAATTTGGTCAGTTCTCAGTGGCTTGGAAAACTGTTTTCAGCTTAGCAATATAAAGAATTTGCATCTCACGACATCGTGATCTCATGTTCAGAATGGCCCACCAACCCCCTTAGCACTGCAAAAATGCAAAAAAATCCAAGTCTTGACATTACTCAAAACAAAAAAGAGCTAAGTTTTCACATGAAAACCTGTAAAAACTTTGTACCTTTGCTCTCCTACAGCTTTGCTCAGTGACTTGGAAGGCAGTTTAACAGGCGGTACCACTAAAACAGTAGCCACCACTGATGGAAGATGACATACAGGAGATAAGGAAGAGGAGAGAAAGGAGCAGGCTGAGGAAGAGGTAGGTACCAGATGTGGAAGCCAGAGGGGAGTTTATCTATAGACAATTTTTAAGATCAGCACTGGTTTTGATAACATTAACAGGGTGGGGGGATGGATGAGATTAGGAGCTAGTCTCAGGGTGAGAGAATCACTGTGTGAAACAGAAATCTTAGGTCCTGTGAATTTAAAGCATGAGGACTTTGGTAAATGCATGACTATTATTTGCTCTGGATCTGATCCCTGTGCCTATGGAATTGGATCCAATGGCTTTAGTGATGCACTCAATTTGGAGTGGGTTTTGGCCCTGCTGTTCTGTGGACAGGGATGGAGAACACTAGTACTTTTTCTGCAGGGAGCTCTTCAAAATGCACACTTCATCCTGCAGAACCTTTTGAGGAATGCAGGATACAGGAGAGCAGCCAAACTCTTGAGCTGGCAGAAACTTTACCAAATTTGGTTTTCTTCCCTCCACTCCCCTTATGAACTGAACATGTCTGATCTGGAGTCACTCAGAGAAAATAAGCATGAAATCTTATGAAAAACCTCAGGAGCCACATTTCAAAGTAGATCTGCATCTTACTAAGCCTGTGAAAGACCAAAGTGTGAGTAAAGGATTGAGAAGACAGAGTGAAGGTAACTATATTCAGGGAGGCGATGGCAGGTGAGGGTTATGTGGGAGGAAGAGAATGAATATGAATTTAAGGATCTCTCTGACACTTCATGGCCTGATCTGTGGTGGGTCTAAGTTTAGAGAATAAAGTTAAGATCTGAGGAGGGGGGAAGCAGATAGAGGAGGTGTAATGCATAGAGAATGTGCTGCCTTGGAGGATTTAACTCAGTAGTAGGGAGTTAAGGTGCAGCCAGCAGTTGACAGCTTAAAGCAAGCCAGCTAGAGGGATCTGAGCGAACTATCCCCAGAGCAGTATCTCATTAGTGTCACCAGAAAGACAGAACTATGTAAGTCAGTCTTTCAGGTGAAAGAGATGTTATCTTCCAGCAATGAAGGGTTGTGCTGATGAAGAATTTCTTGTTTTAAAAGCTCTGCTATTGACTAAAATTAGCTGCTCTCCAGACTCAGCAATAATGGGCATCTTCTGAGGGCTTGACTATTTATACATGTAAGGCAGCCTGTGAGGGTGGGGCTAGAATCATCCTGATTCTCCTGTTAGCACTGGGGTAAACAAGTGAGCTCTCCCTCGTCCCATTTATGCACAGAGAATTGTAGGCTCTGTTCTCTGGGGAGAGCAGAGACTGTTCTGTCCCTAGGCAGTGGAGATGGAGAAGGCTGTAAGGAGTGCAGGGGGCTGGATCTGCATCCAACTGTCCTGGCGTAACAATAAAGTGCTTGGGGGGGCTGGATCTGCATCCAACTGTCCTGGCGTAACAATAAAGTGCTTGGCTGGGAGGTACACACAAAAGAAGGTGGGATCACTCCCCTCTAGTATTGCTTCCTCAGCCGTGGCTGCAGTAGTTTTGATTTCATGTTTTAGAGCGAAAGGACCACTGCTTTCTAGTTCTCCCTTTCGAAGCATTTCTCTCCCTGAACAGTCACTGTGAACAGCTTAGATGAGAGCTACCTTTCCTCACAGCGTTACTTTTCTGAGGTATACCGGGGTGTTTTATACTGTTAATCCAAGGTAAAATTCTGGCAAAAATTAAGATGATGCAGTTTTAACGTGAACTAGTGGTCTGGATACGTTGTTAGCTCTGCCACAGTGTTTAACCTTAACCTGACTGCCATAGTCCATGGATCGCAGACTGCATTGGCAGTCTTGCACAAAGAATTTATCTGTGGTGTAACACAGTAGTTAAAGATTTTTTACATGAGATATAAAGAAGGCAGCTCATCAGAGCTCTCTTTTGCTTTCTGCTTTCCTGTGTTTCCTCCTGAGGCCCCCCAGCTCCTGGGCTGGTAGCAGTTATAGTCCTTGTACACTCAAGGGTGAGGCAAGAGCCATCTGTCTGCTATGTAAAGATGTGCTCTTACACAAGACAATTCTGAGCTTCTCTCAGCAGTAAGCATATAACATTTTCCAACTATTTTCTGACACTATGTTTAGGTATATTTTGAGTGGGGTATAGAATGGGCTGAAAATTAGATACAAAATTTAGTGGAAACTTCTTTTCTCATGTTGCACGTTTCATTAAAACTTGCAATTTTGAAGGAAAAAATAGGGAGAACCATGAAAATTCTGTGTAGTCCACATCACAAATTGAGCACAGAATGGTAAAAAAGAGCCAATACAGAAGATTCCTTCTCATCTGAGATCTCTGAATCTGCTTGAGTAAAAGAGACTGAAATATCCAGCACAGTCAACTTTCCGTTCAAGTTTCTGGGTGAGCAAATAAGGACTCGTTTGTGCAGAGTGAAATATAGTGCCTGACTATGACTGTGACCAGAAGACCTAAATTCATGAACTTATTCCTGAGCTGTTCCTCACTAGCTAAATCCACAGTGTCATATGCTCAAAATGTGTGCAAGTGTCTCAGCTTTCAGCATGCCAAGAATTAGGCCAATATCTGCTTGTTCTTCTGTATATAAGCACTTGGCACTGAATACGTTGCAGTACTCCGAGCTATCCAATGTAATGGGATTTCCATACATTTTTTTTAATGTAGACTTCAGAAGTATAATGTTTAGCTAGTACATCAAATGGATCTGTTTCCCCAAGTTAAGGGCCTGAGGCTGAGCAAACAGATCATTCTTAGATGCTGTAGCGTCACACGGGGACAATGTAGCTCCAAGAGCAGTAACAGAAATACACAAGTGGTACTGAAATGAAGTGTGAAGGAACTGGAAAATAAAATAAAAACCCAATGGACAAATTCAGACTGTTTGCCTCTGATCCTACATGAGACGTCTTTATACTAGGACTGTGTTTGATGCTGAGTGACGAGGCACAGTATGACAGGAGAATTAGGAGCCATGAGAAGACTGGATGCACAGGCACTTGTGCCTCTGCCAGGCTGTGGCCCCTCTAGGTTGCTGCTGGTGCTGCTGGTATTGTCTCCAGCTTGCTTTGTTCCACCTCTGCATGGGGATGGGGGTGTTTTGCTCGGTGCAGATTGGTAGCATGCACAGGCCAAGTTTCTCAATAGAGGGAAAGCAATACATTTGCTAATCAACCCAAATTGACTGAAATGTTTGAGGAGCTACCAAACTTTCTGAATAGGTTCAGCCATTTGTTGTCATGGCAGCTTTTTCTGACTGGCCTTATTGCAATGTCTTGCTTAACTGGACAGCTGTAAAAAGTATTCCGTGGAGGTGGTGAATTATGACTCTTTTTGAGTGAGTTGAGGCTTCGAGAATGATTTTTGTTCCATTTGCAAACATTGCAGTGAAAGAACACAGAGAGAAGTTTCTCATCTGATTGTTTTGGAATTACGTGGCTTGCTTTGTGTTAATGAGGGCTTTCTAATCCCATATAAACATTCTTTTTTATGGACAAGCTGTGCTCCATGGATCTTTCCTCAGTGAATATAAGCAATGGGTGAAATTGGACTAAATGACTTGCTACAGCATCTTTTTCTGCTTGTTAATAATGGTCTATAAATCATTGCTAAACAAAAGGTTATGAGACAGTTGGCCACCTTTGCCAGCTCTTTATTACCTGTGTTACGTACATCACAGCAATTTGTTGAGTTATTCAACTGGAGAGAAGAATTTTATGGTAAGCGTCAGGATAGAAATATTAGAGCCAGGGTGTGTAGGAGCAGGATACAGCTAAGTGTTATGCCAATATACAAGTCATTAATTTGAGATTACGTAACACAAACCCACTGCAAATAAACTTTATTTATATGACAAAGTTTGGTTGTGGTTTGGTTGTGGTTTGTTTTGGTGGTTTTGGTTTTTTGTTTTTTGTTGTTTTTTTTCTTTTTGGGGAGAACGGTGTTTTATTGAAAAGTCATCAGAATTGGTAAACAAACATTCAGAGTGCCTTTGGGGAGGCAAATAAAAATCTGTTCTCTCATTAAGCTATAAGGTCGGAGGCTTTTTTGAATATAGAAGTTTAATTATAAAGAGCTGCTAAGTATGACATGAATCAGAACTGCTGTGACTTTTCCTGGATCTCTTCAGTGGCTGTATCATAGAAATCCAAGCAGTTGTAGTCAACACTTAGTAAATGAGAAAACCAAAGGTTGGAGATGACTCTTTTTTGTACTGGAGTATGGCTGATGTTGTCTCTAGTTGGAGTGAGCTAAAGCTCATAGCAGAAGCAGAGGGACTAGAGGGAAAGTGGACTCATTTCTGTTCTGTTGAAATAACAATGTAGTTACAGGAAATAGGGACTATTCTCAAAGAAAGACCGAAGGAGGAGACAAAGGAAGCTATCAGGATATTATCACTGCAGATGGGAGTCTGAGAGATGAGAGCAGGAGTAGGAATAGCCTTTCTGGAGGTAACTGCTGAGGTAACATGTATTCTGTTTCCTTTTTTATTGACTGGTCATCTTTCCAGTCGAAAAGTCTCTAGGAGGCGTAAGATGATGCTGAAGGTAGCATCCCTAAAGAAGGCAACAAAGAGGAATATAAGCAGGGATTGGGTCCACCTGATTCACTGTCACTGCCATCATCTGTGGTTTTAGGCTATATTATGACAGGACTGAGGAATGGAGAGATGCCTGACACCTTCAGTGCTTCCCTTCTACTTGGGTGAGAACATCATGAGTAGTCAGAAGCTCTTGTCTCTCTCATTCCCCTGGCTGCCCAGTGAGTTGCTTAAATCAGCCCTCCTTGGCTGAACTACCAAGGATGTGAAGACAAAGTCCATAGCTCTTGGTCTTACCTGGTTTTTCTGGCAGTTCTTGATGCTCAGCATTTACTTGAGGATAGAACAATAAGATCTATAGCTGAAATCAAACACTGGTGCAAGCCCTGTCCCAGTGATGGAGTGTCTCCTTTCTTGTCTGTGCCTGTCCTTGCTTGGCTGAGGGCAGACTAAGCCTTACTGCTATGTCCATCTTGACTCTGGTCTTGTACTCTGAATGTGAATCCAAACTGAATAGTGGAGGATGTCTGAAACTTTTATTTGATTGAGACCTGGGACCTGCTTTTTGATTTATCTCTTTGAGTTTTCTGAATTTTCCTCCTGGGGGACTACTTCTGAGAATATTTAGTGTGTCTTAATCCTGGAAGTTTAAGAAATTCACACAAATATGGGTAGTCTTGGTGTAAAGAGGGAAAAAGTGGAAGCCATAATCTAGTTTCCCATAAACTGGAGACAATTCTTCAAACTACAGAACCTCTGGATTTTGGGGGTATTTTTGCTATGAGTCCCACATTGTTGACCACCTCTGCCAGTATATCTCTTGAAGATTAACCCAAACCTAAAGTAAGCATATAAGTTTGGTTATTATTTATTTTTGATGCTCAATTTAAACAGCTGAAATTGTTATCTAAACATTAAATTAAAACCTCGGCATGAATTGGATCGTGTATGTCTCTGCGTGATTGCTTTTATATTAAATGGTTTACATCAACGCTGTTATTTATTTTGAAAGCAGGTTGACATGCATATTAATGAGACCAGGTGTTAACTTCATGCTGTTTCTTTCCAAGTAAGAAAATCTTTATATTATCGTAGTGTTTTTTACAAGTATTTCTGGTAATAATTGTATGATGACACTTTGTGCATGATAATGTTCCGACATCACAACTCTCTCGTTTTATTCTTTCCCTTCTTCTGAGTCTCTTGCTTAATTGTAGATGAATCAAACAGGGAGTGATAGCAGATATAGTTCAACATAAGCTGAATACAATGGTATTGAGGAACCTACCAAAATATCAATAAAACCAAATAAAGCTCTGAGAGCTGAATCCCAGTAGAGGCAGTGCTCTTCTAGCCCAAAAGACAATCTTGGTGTATTCCTGGCTCTCTTTGACAACCCACCTTCATCGCTGTTCAGTCACTAGCATGACTTTCCTTATTTCCCCAGGTTCCAGAGTATGGTACCAGCTCACGTGGGCTGAAGATTGCATTCAGGTTTGTGAGTTTGTGGCATGGATACCTTGGATTTGTGAGCTTTTATTTTAAAGACAGATAACACTGTCAATGATTTAGGTATGTTCTTGGACTTGTTGGAGTGGGCTAGGTAGCACTTACAGCTAATCCTAGGAAGGCAAAGACACTATCAGGTTGTAGAACTGCAATTCAGCTGTAACTCTTGCAGTGCTGACTTCATCCTTTGCTTGCACATGAGATCTTTGGACGCTTCTAAAGCTTCATTTGTCTCAGTTGGAAATTCATGTGTGTTGAATGAATTCTACAGAATTATGATCCGTACGGCTCTGGCTTAGCATGGTGAGCTTTTAGTTAGCAAAGGGAACAAGGAGGGAGTGTATCTCATGCCACTTATGTCTTGCCTGAGAAGAGCTACTTGGTTATGGAGGGACATAAGAAAAAGGAGGAATTCTTCAAAATCTGAGCCACAAAAGCAAAGCTAACTTCTGAGGAGCTTAGGAAGAAGGCCCATGTTTCATAAATAGACCCAGCCCCTGTAAGAGTTCAATCTCAATTGCTTTGGATTTTGGGTTTTACTCTGCTTGTGATATCTGATTATTCACACACATCATAGTACTTGCCACAAGAATATAATTTATCTGTGAGAGTTTCATCCTTCAAGATGCTGGGTTTCATGCCCCTGAGCTGGTCACCAACTTTGGTTCTAGTTCTGCAGGGGATTTAGGCATATGCTGCACCCAAGTATCACAGAAGAATGTTAGAGATTGGAAGGGACCTCGAAAGATCATCTAGTCCAATCCCCCTGCCGGAGCAGGAAAGTATATTAAGTTCAGTTTGAGTAAGAGCCAAAATGCTTCCCATCTTGCAAGTTTATTCCCAGGCCAGTTAATGGCTTATAATGGGCGTATTAATCCCTGCTTATGTAAAGTATTTGAATTGTCCTCTAGAATAAATAGCTTGGCACATTTACATCCAACAGAGGCTTAATTATAGGTTTTAAAAGATCAGTACAAGAAGTACAGAGATAAATGTATCTTTAAAAAGAAAAAAAATGATGGTATTGCACTTATTCAGTTCAATTTATTGCATATTACCAAAAGACACTGTATATATAGCAACTGCGTGTACTCAGGTTACAGAAATAAATTGATTTATTAGTGTTACTCAACTGAAATTGATGTAAAAAACAAAAGTATTTTAACAAGACAAGATATAAGCAATGAGTTATGAATTATGTTTTTAAAAACATGTTTGTTTTTCCTTTTAATTTGAAATTATGAGCTCAGTGAGCACTTAACTTTATTTCCAGTGTCAGTTACAGGTACTAATGGCTTAATTTACATTATGTTAAATCATTACATTAAACTCTCACTCATGCAGATTGTTTCATGGAGAGTCACTAGGAATTCTTCTTGTGTAAGGGGACAGGACCGGAATTTACAGCATATGGGAGCTGCCATTAAAATGTTCACATCTCTTAATGAGGTTGGGGTGTCAGCTGCTCCCTAGAAGACAGCATTTTTTTACTGTGGAATGGGGTGAGTCTCCGTAAATGTTTTGATAGAGAAGAGTTGGCTGTGAAGGTGGTCAAAGTAAGAGTGGAGAGCAGAAGGGCTTTGTGGAAATAGTTGATGAGTTTTTTCAATGGCAGGGGGAAGTGCTTGTCTATTTTTGTCGATGTTTTGAAAGATGTCATCAGCTCTCAAGGACTGTCAGCAGGTTTGTGAAGCTGGCACATTGGAGGGTGATAGAAAGAGAGAGAGCATTTGGCCTGTTCTTCTCACCTAGAAACCCTGCTTCTCTCGCCAACCCCCCAACAGCTGAGATTTTGCTTCTTCACAAGTCTGTGAGAAGGGAGGAACAGAACCAGACTTGGAAGGGGCCTGCCAAGGTCTGGCCCCAGGCACAGGCACAGCGTGCAGTTGCCTGGGGCAAGAAGCAAGCAGAACGGACAGTGACCACTCCACCTGCTCCTGTTGTACAAAGCTCCTGGTGGAGCCCTGGCCCTGGCGGTGGAGCCACCAGGACCCTGACTCTCCAGAGGCCACATGTGCCATTTTCATGTCGCATCAGGATGCTGGCATTTCTCGTGAACAGAGATCCTCTGCAGGCACAGCACACAAAATTTGAGGTCTGGCAGACCTACTGACATACAAGAGCAGAATAATTGGGCAACTCATGTACCACAGGATGTCTAACCTGTGAATGTTCAGATGTGTGGTCACCCTCGAGGGCAAGTGGAGGCTTCCCAAAAGACTGGACTTGGGTGCATTCTGCACAGTTTAGCACGTGGCTCAGTGGCTCTGGTAGGAATGTATGGATGTGTGGCAGCTGAGCTGGAGATCTTCCTGGGGTTGAAATCCGAACATAAACTCCA